>NW_027039968.1:3692-125000 GCF_034236695.1 Oncorhynchus nerka
GGACACAGGTAGGTAACGGACAATGGCTGAACCCTCGGACTGGAGGGGGGCATGCTGAAACTGCACAAGCCAGCACAAGAGAAGAGGATATCAGCACAAGAGAAGAGAATATCAGCACAAGACAAGAGGAGATCGGCAGAGGACACAGGTAGGTAAAGGACAACGGCTGAACCCTCGGACTGAGGGCAGGCTGAAACTGCACAAGTCAGCACAAGAGAAGAGGATATCAGCACAAGAGAAGAGAATATCAGCACAAGACAAGAGGAGATGGCGCAGAGGACAGGTAGGTAACGGATAATGGCTGAACCTCCTCGGACTGAGGGGGCAGGCTGAAACTGCACAACGAGAGAAGAGATATCAGCACAAGAGAAGAGGATATCAGCACAAGAGAAGAGAATATCAGCACAAGACAAGGGGAGATCGCGAGAGGACACAGGTAGGTAACGGACAACGGCTGAACCCTCGGACTGAGGGGGCAGGCTGAAACTGCGCAAGTCAGCAAAGAGAAGAGGATATCAGCACAAGAGAAGAGAATATCAGCACAAGACAAGAGGAGATCGCACAGAGGACACATGTAGGTAACGGACAACGGCTGAACCCTCGGACTGAGGGGGCAGGCTGAAACTGCACAAGTCAGCACAAGAGAAGAGGATATCAGCACAAGAGAAGAGATGATCGCGCAGAGGACACAGGTAGGTAACGGACAACGGCTGAACCTCGGACTGAGGGGGCAGGCTGAAACTGCACAAGTCAGCACAAGAGAAGAGGATATCAGCACAAGAGAAGAGAATATCAGCACAAGACAAGAGGAGATGCGCAGAGGACACAGGTAGGTAACGGACAATGGCTGAACCCTCGGACTGAGGGGGCAGGCTGAAACTGCACAAGTCAGCACAAGAGAAGAGGATATCAGCACAAGAGAAGAGAATATCAGCACAAGACAAGAGGAGATTGCGCAGAGGACACAGGTAGGTAACGGACAACGGCTGAACCCTCGGACTGAGGGGGCAGGCTGAAACTGCACAAGTCAGCACAAGAGAAGAGGATATCAGCACAAGAGAAGAGAATATCAGCACAAGACAAGAGAGAGAGAGGACACAGGTAGGTAATGGACAACGGCTGAACCTCGGACTGAGGGGGCAGGCTGAAACTGCACAAGTCAGCACAAGAGAAGAGGATATCAGCACAAGAGAAGAGAATATCAGCACAAGACAAGAGAAGATCGCGCAGAGGACACAGGTAGGTAACGGACAATGGCTGAACCCTCGGACTGAGGGGGCATGCTGAAACTGCACAAGTCAGCACAAGAGAAGAGGATATCAGCACAAGAGAAGACAATATCAGCACAAGACAAGAGAAGATGGCGCAGAGGACACAGGTAGGTAACGGACAATGGCTGAACCTCGGACTGAGGGGGCAGGCTGAAACTGCACAAGTCAGCACAAGAGAAGAGGATATCAGCACAAGAGAAAGAATATCAGCACAAGACAAGAGGAGATATCAGAGGACACAAGACAAGACCCTCCGACTGAGGGGGCATGCTGATGTCAGCACAAGAGAAGAGGAGAGAGAGGATATCAGCACAAGACAAGAGGAGATCGCGCAGAGGAAACAGGTAGGTAACGGACAACGGCTGAACCCTCGGACTGAGGGGGCAGGCTGAAATTGCACAAGTCAGCACAAGAGAAGAGGATATCAGCACAAGAGAAGAGAATATCAGCACAAGACAAGAGGAGATCGCGCAGAGGACACAGGTAGGTAATGGACAACGGCTGAACCCTCGGACTGAGGGGGCAGGCTGAAACTGCACAAGTCAGCACAAGAGAAGAGGATATCAGCACAAGAGAAGAGGATATCAGCACAAGAGAAGAGAATATCAGCACAAGACAATAGGAGATTGTGCAGAGGACACAGGTAGGTAACGGACAACGGCTGAACCCTCGGACTGAGGGGGCAGGCTGAAACTGCACAAGTCAGCACAAGAGAAGAGGATATCAGCACAAGAGAAGAGAATATCAGCACAAGACAAGAGGAGATCGCGCAGAGGACACAGGTAGGCAACGGACAACGGCTGAACCCTCCGACTGAGGGGGCAGGCTGAAACTGCACAAGTCAGCACAAGAGAAGAGGATATCAGCACAAGAGAAGAGAATATCAGCACAAGACAAGAGGAGATCGCGCAGAGGACACAGGTAGGTAACGGACAACGGCTGAACCCTCGGACTGAGGGGGCAGGCTGAAACTGCACAAGTCAGCACAAGAGAAGAGGATATCAGCACAAGAGAAGAGAATATCAGCACAAGACAAGAGAAGATGGCGCAGAGGACACAGGTAGGCAACGGACAATGGCTGAAACCTCGGACTGAGGGGCAGGCTGAAACTGCACAAGTCAGCACAAGAGAAGAGGATATCAGCACAAGAGAAGAGAATATCAGCACAAGACAAGAGAAGATCGCGCAGAGGACACAGGTAGGCAACGGACAATGGCTGAAACCTCGGACTGAGGGGGCAGGCTGAAACTGCACAAGTCAGCACAAGAGAAGAGGATATCAGCACAAGAGAAGAGAATATCAGCACAAGACAAGAGGAGATCGCGCAGAGGACACAGGTAGGTAACGGACAATGGCTGAACCCTCGGACTGAGGGGGCAGGCTGAAACTGCACAAGTCAGCACAAGAGAAGAGGATATCAGCACAAGAGAAGAGAATATCAGCACAAGACAAGAGAAGATGGCGCAGAGGACACAGGTAGGCAACGGACAATGGCTGAAACCTCGGACTGAGGGGGCAGGCTGAAACTGCACAAGTCAGCACAAGAGAAGAGGATATCAGCACAAGAGAAGAGAATATCAGCACAAGACAAGAGAAGATGGCGCAGAGGACACAGGTAGGTAACGGACAACGGCTGAACCCTCGGACTGAGGGGGCAGGCTGAAACTGCACAAGTCAGCACAAGAGAAGAGGATATCAGCACAAGAGAAGAGAATATCAGCACAAGACAAGAGGAGATCGCGCAGAGGACACAGGTAGGTAACGGACAACGGCTGAACCCTCGGACTGAGGCGGCAGGCTGAAACTGCACAAGTCAGCACAAGAGAAGAGGATATCAGCACAAGAGAAGAGAATATCAGCACAAGACAAGAGAGATCGCGCAGAGGACACAGGTAGGTAACGGACAATGGCTGAACCCTCGGACTGAGGGGGCAGGCTGAAACTGCACAAGTCAGCACAAGAGCACAAGAGGATATCAGCACAAGAGAAGAGAATATCAGCACAAGACAAGAGGAGATGGCGCAGAGGACACAGGTAGGTAACGGACAACGGCTGAACCCTCGGACTGAGGGGGCAGGCTGAAACTGCACAAGTCAGCACAAGAGAAGAGGATATCAGCACAAGAGAAGAGAATATCAGCACAAGACAAGAGAAGATGGCGCAGAGGACACAGGTAGGTAACGGACAATGGCTGAACCCTCGGACTGAGGGGGCAGGCTGAAACTGCACAAGTCAGCACAAGAGAAGAGGATATCAGCACAAGAGAAGAGAATATCAGCACAAGACAAGAGAAGATGGCGCAGAGGACACAGGTAGGCAACGGACAATGGCTGAAACCTCGGACTGAGGGGGCAGGCTGAAACTGCACAAGTCAGCACAAGAGAAGAGGATATCAGCACAAGAGAAGAGAATATCAGCACAAGACAAGAGAAGATGGCGCAGAGGACACAGGTAGGTAACGGACAACGGCTGAACCCTCGGACTGAGGGGGCAGGCTGAAACTGCACAAGTCAGCACAAGAGAAGAGGATATCAGCACAAGAGAAGAGAATATCAGCACAAGACAAGAGAAGATGGCGCAGAGGACACAGGTAGGTAATGGACAATGGCTGAACCTCGGACTGAGGGGGCAGGCTGAAACTGCACAAGTCAGCACAAGAGAAGAGGATATCAGCACAAGAGAAGAGAATATCAGCACAAGACAAGAGAAGATGGCGCAGAGGACACAGGTAGGTAACGGACAATGGCTGAACCCTCGGACTGAGGGGGCAGGCTGAAACTGCACATGTCAGCACAAGAGAAGAGGATATCAGCACAAGAGAAGAGAATATCAGCACAAGACAAGAGGAGATCGCGCAGAGGACACAGGTAGGTAACGGACAATGGCTGAACCCTCGGACTGAGGGGGCAGGCTGAAACTGCACAAGTCAGCACAAGAGAAGAGGATATCAGCACAAGAGAAGAGAATATCAGCACAAGACAAGAGAAGATGGCGCAGAGGACACAGGTAGGCAACGGACAATGGCTGAACCCTCGGACTGAGGGGGCAGGCTGAAACTGCACAAGTCAGCACAAGAGAAGAGGATATCAGCACAAGAGAAGAGAATATCAGCACAAGACAAGAGAAGATGGCAGAGAGGACACAGGTAGGTAACGGACAATGGCTGAACCTCGGACTGAGGGGCAGGCTGAAACTGCACAAGTCAGCACAAGAGAAGAGGATATCAGCACAAGAGAAGAGAATATCAGCACAAGACAAGAGAAGATGGCGCAGAGGACACAGGTAGGCAACGGACAATGGCTGAACCCTCGGACTGAGGGGGCAGGCTGAAACTGCACAAGTCAGCACAAGAGAAGAGGATATCAGCACAAGAGAAGAGAATATCAGCACAAGACAAGAGAAGATCGCGCAGAGGACACAGGTAGGTAACGGACAATGGCTGAACCCTCGGACTGAGGGGGCAGGCTGAAACTGCACAAGTCAGCACAAGAGAAGAGGATATCAGCACAAGAGAAGAGAATATCAGCACAAGACAAGAGGAGATGGCGCAGAGGACACAGGTAGGTAACGGACAATGGCTGAACCCTCGGACTGAGGGGGCAGGCTGAAACTGCACAAGTCAGCACAAGAGAAGAGGATATCAGCACAAGAGAAGAGAATATCAGCACAAGACAAGAGAAGATGGCGAGAGACACAGGTAGGAGGACAATGGCTGAACCCTCGGACTGAGGGGCAGGCTGAAACTGCACAAGTCAGCACAAGAGAAGAGGATATCAGCACAAGAGAAGAGAATATCAGCACAAGACAAGAGAAGATGGCGCAGAGGACACAGGTAGGTAACGGACAATGGCTGAACCCTCGGACTGAGGGGGCAGGCTGAAACTGCACAAGTCAGCACAAGAGAAGAGGATATCAGCACAAGAGAAGAGAATATCAGCACAAGACAAGAGGAGATCGCGCAGAGGACACAGGTAGGTAACGGACAACGGCTGAACCCTCGGACTGAGGGGGCAGGCTGAAACTGCACAAGTCAGCACAAGAGAAGAGGATATCAGCACAAGAGAAGAGAATATCAGCACAAGACAAGAGAAGATCGCGCAGAGGACACAGGTAGGTAACGGACAATGGCTGAACCCTCGGACTGAGGGGGCAGGCTGAAACTGCACAAGTCAGCACAAGAGAAGAGGATATCAGCACAAGAGAAGAGAATATCAGCACAAGACAAGAGAAGATCGCGCAGAGGACACAGGTAGGCAACGGACAATGGCTGAACCTCGGACTGAGGGGGCAGGCTGAAACTGCACAAGTCAGCACAAGAGAAGAGGATATCAGCACAAGAGAAGAGAATATCAGCACAAGACAAGAGAGATTATGCAGAGGACACAGGTAGGTAACGGACAACGGCTGAACCCTCGGACTGAGGGGCAGGCTGAAACTGCACAAGTCAGCACAAGAGAAGAGGATATCAGCACAAGAGAAGAGAATATCAGCACAAGACAAGAGAAGATGGCGCAGAGGACACAGGTAGGTAATGGACAACGGCTGAACCTCGGACTGAGGGGGCAGGCTGAAACTGCACAAGTCAGCACAAGAGAAGAGGATATCAGCACAAGAGAAGAGAATATCAGCACAAGACAAGAGAAGATCGCGCAGAGGACACAGGTAGGCAACGGACAATGGCTGAACCCTCGGACTGAGGGGGCAGGCTGAAACTGCACAAGTCAGCACAAGAGAAGAGGATATCAGCACAAGAGAAGAGAATATCAGCACAAGACAAGAGGAGATCGCGCAGAGGACACAGGTAGGTAACGGACAACGGCTGAACCCTCGGACTGAGGGGGCAGGCTGAAACTGCACAAGTCAGCACAAGAGAAGAGGATATCAGCACAAGAGAAGAGAATATCAGCACAAGACAAGAGAAGATCGCGCAGAGGACACAGGTAGGCAACGGACAATGGCTGAACCTCGGACTGAGGGGGCAGGCTGAAACTGCACAAGTCAGCACAAGAGAAGAGGATATCAGCACAAGAGAAGAGAATATCAGCACAAGACAAGAGGAGATGGGCGCAGAGGACACAGGTAGGTAACGGACAATGGCTGAACCCTCGGACTGAGGGGCAGGCTGAAACTGCACAAGTCAGCACAAGAGAAGAGGATATCAGCACAAGAGAAGAGAATATCAGAACAAGACAAGGGGAGATCGCGCAGAGGACACAGGTAGGTAATGGACAACGGCTGAACCCTCGTACTGAGGGGGCAGGCTGAAACTGCACAAGTCAGCACAATAGAAGAGGATATCAGCACAAGTGAAGAGAATATCAGCACAAGACAAGAGAAGATGGCGCAGAGGACACAGGTAGGCAACGGACAATGGCTGAACCCTCGGACTGAGGGGGCAGGCTGAAACTGCACAAGTCAGCAAAGAGAAGAGGATATCAGCACAAGAGAAGAGAATATCAGCACAAGACAAGAGAAGATGGCGCAGAGGACACAGGTAGGTAACGGACAACGGCTGAACCCTCGGACTGAGGGGGCAGGCTGAAATTGCACAAGTCAGCACAAGAGAAGAGGATATCAGCACAAGAGAAGAGAATATCAGCACAAGACAAGAGAATATCAGCACAAGACAAGACAAGATCGCGCAGAGGACACAGGTAGGCAACGGACAATGGCTGAACCCTCGGACTGAGGGGGCAGGCTGAAACTGCACAAGTCAGCACAAGAGAAGAGGATATCAGCACAAGAGAAGAGAATATCAGCACAAGACAAGAGGAGATCGCGCAGAGGACACAGGTAGGTAACGGACAACGGCTGAACCCTCGGACTGAGGGGGCAGGCTGAAACTGCACAAGTCAGCACAAGAGAAGAGGATATCAGCACAAGAGAAGAGAATATCAGCACAAGACAAGAGAAGATGGCGCAGAGGACACAGGTAGGCAACGGACAATGGCTGAACCCTCGGACTGAGGGGGCAGGCTGAAACTGCACAAGTCAGCACAAGAGAAGAGGATATCAGCACAAGAGAAGAGGATATCAGCACAAGAGAAGAGAATATCAGCACAAGACAAGAGGAGATCGCGCAGAGGACACAGGTAGGTAACGGACAACGGCTGAACCCTCGGACTGAGGGGGCAGGCTGAAACTGCACAAGTCAGCACAAGAGAAGAGGATATCAGCACAAGAGAAGAGAATATCAGCACAAGACAAGAGAAGATGGCGCAGAGGACACAGGTAGGTAACGGACAATGGCTGAACCTCGGACTGAGGGGCAGGCTGAAACTGCACAAGTCAGCACAAGAGAAGAGGATATCAGCACAAGAGAAGAGAATATCAGCACAAGACAAGAGAAGATGGCGCAGAGGACACAGGTAGGCAACGGACAATGGCTGAACCCTCGGACTGAGGGGGCAGGCTGAAACTGCACAAGTCAGCACAAGAGAAGAGGATATCAGCACAAGAGAAGAGAATATCAGCACAAGACAAGAGGAGATCGCGCAGAGGACACAGGTAGGTAACGGACAACGGCTGAACCCTCGGACTGAGGGGGCAGGCTGAAACTGCACAAGTCAGCACAAGAGAAGAGGATATCAGCACAAGAGAAGAGAATATCAGCACAAGACAAGAGGAGATCGCGCAGAGGACACAGGTAGGTAACGGACAACGGCTGAACCCTCGGACTGAGGGGGCAGGCTGAAACTGCACAAGTCAGCACAAGAGAAGAGGATATCAGCACAAGAGAAGAGAATATCAGCACAAGACAAGAGAAGATCGCGCAGAGGACACAGGTAGGCAACGGACAACGGCTGAACCCTCGGACTGAGGGGGCAGGCTGAAACTGCACAAGTCAGCACAAGAGAAGAGGATATCAGCACAAGAGAAGAGGATATCAGCACAAGAGAAGAGAATATCAGCACAAGACAAGAGAGATCGCACAGAGGACACAGGTAGGTAACGGACAACGGCTGAACCCTCGGACTGAGGGGGCAGGCTGAAACTGCACAAGTCAGCACAAGAGAAGAGGATATCAGCACAAGAGAAGAGAATATCAGCACAAGACAAGAGGAGATCGCGCAGAGGACACAGGTAGGTAACGGACAACGGCTGAACCCTCGGACTGAGGGGGCAGGCTGAAACTGCACAAGTCAGCACAAGAGAAGAGGATATCAGCACAAGAGAAGAGAATATCAGCACAAGACAAGAGAAGATCGCGCAGAGGACACAGGTAGGCAACGGACAATGGCTGAACCCTCGGACTGAGGGGGCAGGCTGAAACTGCACAAGTCAGCACAAGAGAAGAGGATATCAGCACAAGAGAAGACAATATCAGCACAAGACAAGAGAGATGGCTCAGAGGACACAGGTAGGTAACGGACAATGGCTGAACCCTCGGACTGAGGGGGCAGGCTGAAACTGCACAAGTCAGCACAAGAGAAGAGGATATCAGCACAAGAGAAGACAATATCAGCACAAGACAAGAGAAGATCGCGCAGAGGACACAGGTAGGTAACGGACAACGGCTGAACCCTCGGACTGAGGGGGCATGCTGAAACTGCACAAGTCAGCACAAGAGAAGAGGATATCAGCACAAGAGAAGAGAATATCAGCACAAGACAAGAGAAGATGGCGCAGAGGACACAGGTAGGTAACGGACAACGGCTGAACCCTCGGACTGAGGGGGCAGGCTGAAACTGCACAAGTCAGCACAAGAGAAAGAGAGAAGAGGATATCAGCACAAGAGAAGAGAATATCAGCACAAGACAAGAGGAGATCGCGCAGAGGACACAGGTAGGTAACGGACAACGGCTGAACCCTCGGACTGAGGGGGCAGGCTGAAACTGCACAAGTCAGCACAAGAGAAGAGGATATCAGCACAAGAGAAGAGAATATCAGCACAAGACAAGAGAAGATCGCGCAGAGGACACAGGTAGGTAACGGACAATGGCTGAACCTCGGACTGAGGGGGCAGGCTGAAACTGCACAAGTCAGCACAAGAGAAGAGGATATCAGCACAAGAGAAGAGAATATCAGCACAAGACAAGAGAAGATCAGAGGACACAGGTACAACGGACAATGGCTGAAACCTCGGACTGAGGGGGCAGGCTGAAACTGCACAAGTCAGCACAAGAGAAGAGGATATCAGCACAAGAGAAGAGAATATCAGCACAAGACAAGAGAAGATGGCGCAGAGGACACAGGTAGGTAACGGACAATGGCTGAACCTCGGACTGAGGGGGCAGGCTGAAACTGCACAAGTCAGCACAAGAGAAGAGGATATCAGCACAAGAGAAGAGAATATCAGCACAAGACAAGAGAAGATGCGCAGAGGACACAGGTAGGCAACGGACAATGGCTGAACCTCGGACTGAGGGGGCAGGCTGAAACTGCACAAGTCAGCACAAGAGAAGAGGATATCAGCACAAAGAAGAGATATCAGCACAAGAGAAGAGAATATCAGCACAAGACAAGAGGAGATGCGCAGAGGACACAGGTAGGTAACGGACAACGGCTGAACCCTCGGACTGAGGGGGCAGGCTGAAACTGCACAAGTCAGCACAAGAGAAGAGGATATCAGCACAAGAGAAGAGAATATCAGCACAAGACAAGAGAAGATGGCGCAGAGGACACAGGTAGGTAACGGACAATGGCTGAACCTCGGACTGAGGGGGCAGGCTGAAACTGCACAAGTCAGCACAAGAGAAGAGGATATCAGCACAAGAGAAGAGAATATCAGCACAAGACAAGAGAGATGGCGCAGAGGACACAGGTAGGTAACGGACAATGGCTGAACCCTCGGACTGAGGGGCAGGCTGAAACTGCACAAGTCAGCACAAGAGAAGAGGATATCAGCACAAGAGAAGAGAATATCAGCACAAGACAAGAGGAGAGAGGACACAGGTAGGTAACGGACAATGGCTGAACCCTCGGACTGAGGGGGCAGGCTGAAACTGCACAAGTCAGCACAAGAGAAGAGGATATCAGCACAAGAGAAGAGAATATCAGCACAAGACAAGAGGAGATCGCGCAGAGGACACAGGTAGGTAACGGACAACGGCTGAACCCTCGGACTGAGGGGGCAGGCTGAAACTGCACAAGTCAGCACAAGAGAAGAGGATATCAGCACAAGAGAAGAGGATATCAAGAGAAGAGAATATCAGCACAAGACAAGAGGAGATCGCGCAGAGGACACAGGTAGGTAACGGACAACGGCTGAACCCTCGGACTGAGGGGGCAGGCTGAAACTGCACAAGTCAGCACAAGAGAAGAGGATATCAGCACAAGAGAAGAGAATATCAGCACAAGACAAGAGAAGATGGCGCAGAGGACACAGGTAGGTAACGGACAATGGCTGAACCCTCGGACTGAGGGGGCAGGCTGAAACTGCACAAGTCAGCACAAGAGAAGAGGATATCAGCACAAGAGAAGAGAATATCAGCACAAGACAAGAGAAGATGGCGCAGAGGACACAGGTAGGCAACGGACAATGGCTGAACCCTCGGACTGAGGGGGCAGGCTGAAACTGCACAAGTCAGCACAAGAGAAGAGGATATCAGCACAAGAGAAGAGAATATCAGCACAAGACAAGAGGAGATCGCGCAGAGGACACAGGTAGGCAACGGACAACGGCTGAAACCTCGGACTGAGGGGGCAGGCTGAAACTGCACAAGTCAGCACAAGAGAAGAGGATATCAGCACAAGAGAAGAGAATATCAGCACAAGACAAGAGGAGATCGCGCAGAGGACACAGGTAGGTAATGGACAACGGCTGAACCCTCGGACTGAGGGGGCAGGCTGAAACTGCACAAGTCAGCACAAGAGAAGAGGATATCAGCACAAGAGAAGAGAATATCAGCACAAGACAAGAGAAGATGGCGCAGAGGACACAGGTAGGCAACGGACAATGGCTGAACCCTCGGACTGAGGGGGCAGGCTGAAACTGCACAAGTCAGCACAAGAGAAGAGGATATCAGCACAAGAGAAGAGGATATCAGCACAAGAGAAGAGAATATCAGCACAAGACAAGAGGAGATCGCGCAGAGGACACAGGTAGGTAACGGACAACGGCTGAACCCTCGGACTGAGGGGGCAGGCTGAAACTGCACAAGTCAGCACAAGAGAAGAGGATATCAGCACAAGAGAAGAGAATATCAGCACAAGACAAGAGGAGATCGCGCAGAGGACACAGGTAGGTAACGGACAACGGCTGAACCCTCGGACTGAGGGGGCAGGCTGAAACTGCACAAGTCAGCACAAGAGAAGAGGATATCAGCACAAGAGAAGAGAATATCAGCACAAGACAAGAGAAGATGGCGCAGAGGACACAGGTAGGCAACGGACAATGGCTGAAACCCTCGGACTGAGGGGGCAGGCTGAAACTGCACAAGTCAGCACAAGAGAAGAGGATATCAGCACAAGAGAAGAGAATATCAGCACAAGACAAGAGAAGATGGCGCAGAGGACACAGGTAGGTAACGGACAATGGCTGAAACCTCGGACTGAGAGGCAGGCTGAAACTGCACAAGTCAGCACAAGAGAAGAGGATATCAGCACAAGAGAAGAGAATATCAGCACAAGACAAGAGAAGATGGCGCAGAGGACACAGGTAGGTAACGGACAACGGCTGAACCCTCGGACTGAGGGGGCAGGCTGAAACTGCACAAGTCAGCACAAGAGAAGAGGATATCAGCACAAGAGAAGAGAATATCAGCACAAGACAAGAGAAGATGGCGCAGAGGACACAGGTAGGCAACGGACAATGGCTGAACCCTCGGACTGAGGGGGCAGGCTGAAACTGCACAAGTCAGCACAAGAGAAGAGGATATCAGCACAAGAGAAGAGAATATCAGCACAAGACAAGAGAAGATGGCGCAGAGGACACAGGTAGGCAACGGACAATGGCTGAAACCTCGGACTGAGGGGGCAGGCTGAAACTGCACAAGTCAGCACAAGAGAAGAGGATATCAGCACAAGAGAAGAGAATATCAGCACAAGACAAGAGAAGATGGCGCAGAGGACACAGGTAGGTAACGGACAACGGCTGAACCCTCGGACTGAGGGGGCAGGCTGAAACTGCACAAGTCAGCACAAGAGAAGAGGATATCAGCACAAGAGAAGAGAATATCAGCACAAGACAAGAGAAGATGGCGCAGAGGACACAGGTAGGTAACGGACAATGGCTGAACCCTCGGACTGAGGGGGCAGGCTGAAACTGCACAAGTCAGCACAAGAGAAGAGGATATCAGCACAAGAGAAGAGGATATCAGCACAAGAGAAGAGAATATCAGCACAAGACAAGAGGAGATCGCGCAGAGGACACAGGTAGGTAACGGACAATGGCTGAACCCTCGGACTGAGGGGGCAGGCTGAAACTGCACAAGTCAGCACAAGAGAAGAGGATATCAGCACAAGAGAAGAGAATATCAGCACAAGACAAGAGGAGATCGCGCAGAGGACACAGGTAGGCAACGGACAACGGCTGAACCCTCGGACTGAGGGGGCAGGCTGAAACTGCACAAGTCAGCACAAGAGAAGAGGATATCAGCACAAGAGAAGAGGATATCAGCACAAGAGAAGAGAATATCAGCACAAGACAAGAGGAGGCGCAGAGGACACAGGTAGGTAACGGACAACGGCTGAACCCTCGGACTGAGGGGGCAGGCTGAAACTGCACAAGTCAGCACAAGAGAAGAGGATATCAGCACAAGAGAAGAGAATATCAGCACAAGACAAGAGAAGATGGCGCAGAGGACACAGGTAGGCAACGGACAACGGCTGAACCCTCGGACTGAGGGGGCAGGCTGAAACTGCACAAGTCAGTACAAGAGAAGAGGATATCAGCACAAGAGAAGAGGATATCAGCACAAGAGAAGAGAATATCAGCACAAGACAAGAGGAGATTGCGCAGAGGACACAGGTAGGTAACGGACAACGGCTGAACCCTCGGACTGAGGGGGCAGGCTGAAACTGCACAAGTCAGCACAAGAGAAGAGGATATCAGCACAAGAGAAGAGAATATCAGCACAAGACAAGAGAAGATGGCGCAGAGGACACAGGTAGGTAACGGACAATGGCTGAACCCTCGGACTGAGTGGGCAGGCTGAAACTGCACAAGTCAGCACAAGAGAAGAGGATATCAGGTAGGCAAAGGACAATGGCTGAACCCTCGGACTGAGGGGGCAGGCTGAAACTGCACAAGTCAGCACAAGAGAAGAGAATATCAGAACAAGACAAGAGGAGATCGCGCAGAGGACACAGGTAGGTAACGGACAACGGCTGAACCCTCGGACTGAGGGGGCAGGCTGAAACTGCACAAGTCAGCACAAGAGAAGAGGATATCAGCACAAGAGAAGAGAATATCAGCACAAGACAAGAGGAGATCGCGCAGAGGACACAGGTAGGTAATGGACAACGGCTGAACCCTCGGACTGAGGGGGCAGGCTGAAACTGCACAAGTCAGCACAAGAGAAGAGGATATCAGCACAAGAGAAGAGAATATGAGCACAAGACAAGAGAAGATGGCGCAGAGGACACAGGTAGGCAACCGACAATGGCTGAACCCTCGGACTGAGGGGGCAGGCTGAAACTGCACAAGTCAGCACAAGAGAAGAGGATATCAGCACAAGAGAAGAGGATATCAGCACAAGAGAAGAGAATATCAGCACAAGACAAGAGGAGATCGCGCAGAGGACACAGGTAGGTAACGGACAACGGCTGAACCCTCGGACTGAGGGGGCAGGCTGAAACTGCACAAGTCAGCACAAGAGAAGAGGATATCAGCACAAGAGAAGAGAATATCAGCACAAGACAAGAGGAGATCGCGCAGAGGACACAGGTAGGTAACGGACAACGGCTGAACCCTCGGACTGAGGGGGCAGGCTGAAACTGCACAAGTCAGCACAAGAGAAGAGGATATCAGCACAAGAGAAGAGAATATCAGCACAAGACAAGAGAAGATGGCGCAGAGGACACAGGTAGGCAACGGACAATGGCTGAAACCTCGGACTGAGGGGGCAGGCTGAAACTGCACAAGTCAGCACAAGAGAAGAGGATATCAGCACAAGAGAAGAGAATATCAGCACAAGACAAGAGAAGATGGCGCAGAGGACACAGGTAGGCAACGGACAATGGCTGAAACCTCGGACTGAGGAGGCAGGCTGAAACTGCACAAGTCAGCACAAGAGAAGAGGATATCAGCACAAGAGAAGAGAATATCAGCACAAGACAAGAGAAGATGGCGCAGAGGACACAGGTAGGTAATGGACAACGGCTGAACCCTCGGACTGAGGGGGCAGGCTGAAACTGCACAAGTCAGCACAAGAGAAGAGGATATCAGCACAAGAGAAGAGAATATCAGCACAAGACAAGAGAAGATGGCGCAGAGGACACAGGTAGGTAACGGACAATGGCTGAACCCTCGGACTGAGGGGGCAGGCTGAAACTGCACAAGTCAGCACAAGAGAAGAGGATATCAGCACAAGAGAAGAGGATAAGCACAAGAGAAGAGAATATCAGCACAAGACAAGAGGAGATCGCGCAGAGGACACAGGTAGGTAACGGACAACGGCTGAACCCTCGGACTGAGGGGGCAGGCTGAAACTGCACAAGTCAGCACAAGAGAAGAGGATATCAGCACAAGAGAAGAGAATATCAGCACAAGACAAGAGGAGATCGCGCAGAGGACACAGGTAGGTAATGGACAACGGCTGAACCCTCGGACTGAGGGGGCAGGCTGAAACTGCACAAGTCAGCACAAGAGAAGAGGATATCAGCACAAGAGAAGAGAATATCAGCACAAGACAAGAGAAGAGACAGAGGACACAGGTAGGCAACGGACAATGGCTGAACCTCGGACTGAGGGGGCAGGCTGAAACTGCACAAGTCAGCACAAGAGAAGAGGATATCAGCACAAGAGAAGAGAATATCAGCACAAGACAAGAGAGATGGCGCAGAGGACACAGGTAGGCAACGGACAATGGCTGAACCCTCGGACTGGCAGGCTGAAACTGCACAAGTCAGCACAAGAGAAGAGGATATCAGCACAAGAGAAGAGAATATCAGCACAAGACAAGAGAAGATGGCAGAGGACACAGGTAGGGCAACGGACAATGGCTGAAACCTCGGACTGAGGGGGCAGGCTGAAACTGCACAAGTCAGCACAAGAGAAGAGGATATCAGCACAAGAGAAGAGAATATCAGCACAAGACAAGAGGAGATCGCGCAGAGGACACAGGTAGGTAACGGACAACGGCTGAACCCTCGGACTGAGGGGGCAGGCTGAAACTGCACAAGTCAGCACAAGAGAAGAGGATATCAGCACAAGAGAAGAGAATATCAGCACAAGACAAGAGAAGATGGCGCAGAGGACACAGGTAGGCAACGGACAATGGCTGAACCTCGGACTGAGGGGGCAGGCTGAAACTGCACAAGTCAGCACAAGAGAAGAGGATATCAGCACAAGAGAAGAGAATATCAGCACAAGACAAGAGAAGATGGCGCAGAGGACACAGGTAGGTAACGGACAATGGCTGAACCCTCGGACTGAGGGGGCAGGCTGAAACTGCACAAGTCAGCACAAGAGAAGAGGATATCAGCACAAGAGAAGAGAATATCAGCACAAGACAAGAGAAGATGGCGCAGAGGACACAGGTAGGTAACGGACAATGGCTGAACCCTCGGACTGAGGGGGCAGGCTGAAACTGCACAAGTCAGCACAAGAGAAGAGGATATCAGCACAAGAGAAGAGAATATCAGCACAAGACAAGAGAAGATGGCGCAGAGGACACAGGTAGGCAACGGACAATGGCTGAACCCTCGGACTGAGGGGGCAGGCTGAAACTGCACAAGTCAGCACAAGAGAAGAGGATATCAGCACAAGAGAAGAGAATATCAGCACAAGACAAGAGAAGATGGCGCAGAGGACACAGGTAGGCGGAATGGACAACGGCTGAACCCTCGGACTGAGGGCAGGCTGAACACAGGTAGGCACAACGGCTGAAAGAGAAGGGGCAGGCTGAAACTCAGCACAAGAGAAGAGGATATCAGCACAAGAGAAGAGAATATCAGCACAAGACAATAGGAGATTGTGCAGAGGACACAGGTAGGTAACGGACAACGGCTGAACCCTCGGACTGATGGGGCAGGCTGAAACTGCACAAGTCAGCACAAGAGAAGAGGATATCAGCACAAGAGAAGAGAATATCAGCACAAGACAAGAGGAGATTGCGCAGAGGACACAGGTAGGCAACGGACAACGGCTGAACCCTCCGACTGAGGGGGCAGGCTGAAACTGCACAAGTCAGCACAAGAGAAGAGGATATCAGCACAAGAGAAGAGGATATCAGCACAAGAGAAGAGAATATCAGCACAAGACAAGAGGAGATCGCGCAGAGGACACAGGTAGGTAACGGACAACGGCTGAACCCTCGGACTGAGGGTGCAGGCTGAAACTGCACAAGTCAGCACAAGAGAAGAGGATATCAGCACAAGAGAAGAGAATATCAGCACAAGACAAGAGAAGATGGCGCAGAGGACACAGGTAGGTAACGGACAATGGCTGAACCCTCGGACTGAGGGGGCAGGCTGAAACTGCACAAGTCAGCACAAGAGAAGAGGATATCAGCACAAGAGAAGAGAATATCAGCACAAGACAAGAGAAGATGGCGCAGAGGACACAGGTAGGCAACGGACAATGGCTGAAACCTCGGACTGAGGGGGCAGGCTGAAACTGCACAAGTCAGCACAAGAGAAGAGGATATCAGCACAAGAGAAGAGAATATCAGCACAAGACAAGAGAAGATGGCGCAGAGGACACAGGTAGGCAACGGACAATGGCTGAAACCTCGGACTGAGGAGGCAGGCTGAAACTGCACAAGTCAGCACAAGAGAAGAGGATATCAGCACAAGAGAAGAGAATATCAGCACAAGACAAGAGAAGATGGCGCAGAGGACACAGGTAGGTAATGGACAACGGCTGAACCCTCGGACTGAGGGGGCAGGCTGAAACTGCACAAGTCAGCACAAGAGAAGAGGATATCAGCACAAGAGAAGAGAATATGAGCACAAGACAAGAGAAGATGGCGCAGAGGACACAGGTAGGCAACCGACAATGGCTGAACCCTCGGACTGAGGGGGCAGGCTGAAACTGCACAAGTCAGCACAAGAGAAGAGGATATCAGCACAAGAGAAGAGGATATCAGCACAAGAGAAGAGAATATCAGCACAAGACAAGAGGAGATCGCGCAGAGGACACAGGTAGGTAACGGACAACGGCTGAACCCTCGGACTGAGGGGGCAGGCTGAAACTGCACAAGTCAGCACAAGAGAAGAGGATATCAGCACAAGAGAAGAGAATATCAGCACAAGACAAGAGAAGATGGCGCAGAGGACACAGGTAGGTAACGGACAACGGCTGAACCCTCGGACTGAGGGGGCAGGCTGAAACTGCACAAGTCAGCACAAGAGAAGAGGATATCAGCACAAGAGAAGAGAATATCAGCACAAGACAAGAGAAGATGGCGCAGAGAGGACACAGGTAGGCAACGGACAATGGCTGAAACCTCGGACTGAGGGGCAGGCTGAAACTGCACAAGTCAGCACAAGAGAAGAGGATATCAGCACAAGAGAAGAGAATATCAGCACAAGACAAGAGAAGATGGCGCAGAGGACACAGGTAGGCAACGGACAATGGCTGAAACCTCGGACTGAGGAGGCAGGCTGAAACTGCACAAGTCAGCACAAGAGAAGAGGATATCAGCACAAGAGAAGAGAATATCAGCACAAGACAAGAGAAGATGGCGCAGAGGACACAGGTAGGCAACGGACAATGGCTGAACCCTCGGACTGAGGGGGCAGGCTGAAACTGCACAAGTCAGCACAAGAGAAGAGGATATCAGCACAAGAGAAGAGAATATCAGCACAAGACAAGAGAAGATGGCGCAGAGGACACAGGTAGGTAATGGACAACGGCTGAACCCTCGGACTGAGGGGGCAGGCTGAAACTGCACAAGTCAGCACAAGAGAAGAGGATATCAGCACAAGAGAAGAGAATATCAGCACAAGACAAGAGAAGATGGCGCAGAGGACACAGGTAGGTAACGGACAATGGCTGAACCCTCGGACTGAGGGGGCAGGCTGAAACTGCACAAGTCAGCACAAGAGAAGAGGATATCAGCACAAGAGAAGAGAATATCAGCACAAGACAAGAGGAGATTGCGCAGAGGACACAGGTAGGTAACGGACAACGGCTGAACCCTCGGACTGAGGGGGCAGGCTGAAACTGCACAAGTCAGCACAAGAGAAGAGGATATCAGCACAAGAGAAGAGAATATCAGCACAAGACAAGAGAAGATGGCGCAGAGGACACAGGTAGGTAACGGACAATGGCTGAACCCTCGGACTGAGGGGGCAGGCTGAAACTGCACAAGTCAGCACAAGAGAAGAGGATATCAGCACAAGAGAAGAGAATATCAGCACAAGACAAGAGAAGATGGCGCAGAGGACACAGGTAGGTAACGGACAATGGCTGAACCCTCGGACTGAGGGGGCAGGCTGAAACTGCACAAGTCAGCACAAGAGAAGAGGATATCAGCACAAGAGAAGAGAATATCAGCACAAGACAAGAGGAGACAAGACACAGGTAGGTAACGGACAATGGCTGAACCCTCGGACTGAGGGGGCAGGCTGAAACTGCACAAGTCAGCACAAGAGAAGAGAATATCAGCACAAGACAAGAGGATACACAGGTACAACGGACAACGGCTGAACCCTCGGACTGAGGGGGCAGGCTGAAACTGCACAAGTCAGCACAAGAGATATCAGCAAGAGGATATCAGCACAAGAGAAGAGAATATCAGCACAAGACAAGAGGAGATCGCGCAGAGGACACAGGTAGGTAACGGACAATGGCTGAACCCTCGGACTGAGGGGGCAGGCTGAAACTGCACAAGTCAGCACAAGAGAAGAGGATATCAGCACAAGAGAAGAGAATATCAGCACAAGACAAGAGAAGATGGCGCAGAGGACACAGGTAGGTAACGGACAATGGCTGAACCCTCGGACTGAGGGGGCAGGCTGAAACTGCACAAGTCAGCACAAGAGAAGAGGATATCAGCACAAGAGAAGAGAATATCAGCACAAGACAAGAGAAGATGGCGCGCAGAGGACACAGGTAGGTAACGGACAATGGCTGAACCCTCGGACTGAGGGGGCAGGCTGAAACTGCACAAGTCAGCACAAGAGAAGAGGATATCAGCACAAGAGAAGAGAATATCAGCACAAGACAAGAGAGATCGCGCAGAGGACACAGGTAGGTAACGGACAATGGCTGAACCCTCGGAGAAACTGCACAAGTCAGCACCCAAGAGAGAGAATATCAGCACAAGACTGAGAGGACACAGGTAGGCAACGGACAATGGCTGAACCCTCGGACTGAGGGGGCAGGCTGAAACTGCACAAGTCAGCACAAGAGAAGAGGATATCAGCACAAGAGAAGAGAATATCAGCACAAGACAAGAGGAGATCGCGCAGAGGACACAGGTAGGTAACGGACAACGGCTGAACCCTCGGACTGAGGGGGCAGGCTGAAACTGCACAAGTCAGCACAAGAGAAGAGGATATCAGCACAAGAGAAGAGAATATCAGCACAAGACAAGAGGAGATCGCGCAGAGGACACAGGTAGGTAACGGACAACGGCTGAACCCTCGGACTGAGGGGGCAGGCTGAAACTGCACAAGTCAGCACAAGAGAAGAGGATATCAGCACAAGAGAAGAGAATATCAGCACAAGACAAGAGAAGATGGCGCAGAGGACACAGGTAGGCAACGGACAAGAAAGGACACAGGCTGAAAGCACACAAGAGAAGAGTCAGCACAAGAGAAGAGAATATCAGCACAAGACAAGAGGAGATCGCGCAGAGGACACTAGGCAACGGACAACCTGAACCCTCGGACTGAGGGGGCAGGCTGAAACTGCACAAGTCAGTACAAGAGAAAGTCAGCACAAGAGAAGAGGATATCAGCACAAGAGAAGAGAATATCAGCACAAGACAAGAGGAGATGGCGCAGAGGACACAGGTAGGTAACGGACAATGGCTGAACCCTCGGACTGAGGGGGCAGGCTGAAACTGCACAAGTCAGCACAAGAGAAGAGGATATCAGCACAAGAGAAGAGAATATCAGCACAAGACAAGAGAAGATGGCGCAGAGGACACAGGTAGGTAACGGACAATGGCTGAACCCTCGGACTGAGGGGGCAGGCTGAAACTGCACAAGTCAGCACAAGAGAAGAGGATATCAGCACAAGAGAAGAGAATATCAGCACAAGACAAGAGAAGATGGCGCAGAGGACACAGGTAGGTAACGGACAATGGCTGAACCCTCGGACTGAGGGGGCAGGCTGAAACTGCACAAGTCAGCACAAGAGAAGAGGATATCAGCACAAGAGAAGACAATATCAGCACAAGACAAGAGGAGATCAGAGGACACAAGTAAGAAGAGAATATCTGAAAGCACAAAGACAAGAGAAGAGATATCAGCACAAGACAAGAGGACACAGGACACAGGTAGGCAACGGACAACGGCTGAACCCTCGGACTGAGGGGGCAGGCTGAAACTGCACAAGTCAGCACAAGAGAAGAGGATATCAGCACAAGAGAAGAGAATATCAGCACAAGACAAGAGGAGATCGCGCAGAGGACACAGGTAGGCAACGGACAACGGCTGAACCCTCGGACTGAGGGGGCAGGCTGAAACTGCACAAGTCAGCACAAGAGAAGAGGATATCAGCACAAGAGAAGAGAATATCAGCACAAGACAAGAGGAGATCGCGCAGAGGACACAGGTAGGTAATGGACAACGGCTGAACCCTCGGACTGAGGGGGCAGGCTGAAACTGCACAAGTCAGCACAAGAGAAGAGGATATCAGCACAAGAGAAGAGAATATCAGCACAAGACAAGAGAAGATGGCGCAGAGGACACAGGTAGGCAACGGACAATGGCTGAAACCTCGGACTGAGGGGGCAGGCTGAAACTGCACAAGTCAGCACAAGAGAAGAGGATATCAGCACAAGAGAAGAGGATATCAGCACAAGAGAAGAGAATATCAGCACAAGACAAGAGGAGATCGCGCAGAGGACACAGGTAGGTAACGGACAACGGCTGAACCCTCGGACTGAGGGGGCAGGCTGAAACTGCACAAGTCAGCACAAGAGAAGAGGATATCAGCACAAGAGAAGAGAATATCAGCACAAGACAAGAGAAGATGCACAGAGGACACAGGTAGGCAACGGACAATGGCTGAACCCTCGGACTGAGGGGGCAGGCTGAAACTGCACAAGTCAGCACAAGAGAAGAGGATATCAGCACAAGAGAAGAGAATATCAGCACAAGACAAGAGAAGATCGCGCAGAGGACACAGGTAGGCAACGGACAATGGCTGAACCCTCGGACTGAGGGGGCAGGCTGAAACTGCACAAGTCAGCACAAGAGAAGAGGATATCAGCACAAGAGAAGAGAATATCAGCACAAGACAAGAGGAGATCGCGCAGAGGACACAGGTAGGTAACGGACAACGGCTGAACCCTCGGA
Source organism: Oncorhynchus nerka (assembly GCF_034236695.1). NCBI lineage: Eukaryota > Metazoa > Chordata > Actinopteri > Salmoniformes > Salmonidae > Oncorhynchus > Oncorhynchus nerka. Next base: position 25,544 of record NW_027039968.1, read on the forward strand.
CTGAGGGGGCAGGCTGAAACTGCACAAGTCAGCACAAGAGAAGAGGATATCAGCACAAGAGAAGAGAATATCAGCACAAGACAAGAGAAGATGGCGCAGAGGACACAGGTAGGCAAAGGACAATGGCTGAACCCTCGGACTGAGGGGGCAGGCTGAAACTGCACAAGTCAGCACAAGAGAAGAGAATATCAGAACAAGACAAGAGGAGATCGCGCAGAGGACACAGGTAGGCAACGGACAACGGCTGAACCCTCGGACTGAGGGGGCAGGCTGAAACTGCACAAGTCAGCACAAGAGAAGAGGATATCAGCACAAGAGAAGAGAATATCAGCACAAGACAAGAGGAGATCGCGCAGAGGACACAGGTAGGTAATGGACAACGGCTGAACCCTCGGACTGAGGGGGCAGGCTGAAACTGCACAAGTCAGCACAAGAGAAGAGGATATCAGCACAAGAGAAGAGAATATGAGCACAAGACAAGAGAAGATGGCGCAGAGGACACAGGTAGGCAACCGACAATGGCTGAACCCTCGGACTGAGGGGGCAGGCTGAAACTGCACAAGTCAGCACAAGAGAAGAGGATATCAGCACAAGAGAAGAGGATATCAGCACAAGAGAAGAGAATATCAGCACAAGACAAGAGGAGATCGCGCAGAGGACACAGGTAGGTAACGGACAACGGCTGAACCCTCGGACTGAGGGGGCAGGCTGAAACTGCACAAGTCAGCACAAGAGAAGAGGATATCAGCACAAGAGAAGAGAATATCAGCACAAGACAAGAGGAGATCGCGCAGAGGACACAGGTAGGTAACGGACAACGGCTGAACCCTCGGACTGAGGGGGCAGGCTGAAACTGCACAAGTCAGCACAAGAGAAGAGGATATCAGCACAAGAGAAGAGAATATCAGCACAAGACAAGAGAAGATGGCGCAGAGGACACAGGTAGGCAACGGACAATGGCTGAAACCTCGGACTGAGGGGGCAGGCTGAAACTGCACAAGTCAGCACAAGAGAAGAGGATATCAGCACAAGAGAAGAGAATATCAGCACAAGAAAAGAGAAGATGGCGCAGAGGACACAGGTAGGCAACGGACAATGGCTGAAACCTCGGACTGAGGAGGCAGGCTGAAACTGCACAAGTCAGCACAAGAGAAGAGGATATCAGCACAAGAGAAGAGAATATCAGCACAAGACAAGAGAAGATGGCGCAGAGGACACAGGTAGGCAACGGACAATGGCTGAAACCTCGGACTGAGGGGCAGGCTGAAACTGCACAAGTCAGCACAAGAGAAGAGGATATCAGCACAAGAGAAGAGGATATCAGCACAAGAGAAGAGAATATCAGCACAAGACAAGAGGAGATTGCGCAGAGGACACAGGTAGGTAACGGACAACGGCTGAACCCTCGGACTGAGGGGGCAGGCTGAAACTGCACAAGTCAGCACAAGAGAAGAGGATATCAGCACAAGAGAAGAGAATATCAGCACAAGACAAGAGAAGATGGCGCAGAGGACACAGGTAGGTAACGGACAATGGCTGAACCCTCGGACTGAGGGGGCAGGCTGAAACTGCACAAGTCAGCACAAGAGAAGAGGATATCAGCACAAGAGAAGACAATATCAGCACAAGACAAGAGGAGATAGCACAGAGGACACAGGTAGGCAAAGGACAATGGCTGAACCCTCGGACTGAGGGGGCAGGCTGAAACTGCACAAGTCAGCACAAGAGAAGAGGATATCAGCACAAGACAAGAAGCGCAGAGGACACAGCACAACGGACAACGGCTGAACCCTCGGACTGAGGGGGCAGGCTGAAACTGCACAAGTCAGCACAAGAGAAGAGGATATCAGCACAAGAGAAGAGAATATCAGCACAAAACAAGAGGAGATCGCGCAGAGGACACAGGTAGGCAACGGACAACGGCTGAACCCTCGGACTGAGGGGGCAGGCTGAAACTGCACAAGTCAGCACAAGAGAAGAGGATATCAGCACAAGAGAAGAGAATATCAGCACAAGACAAGAGGAGATCGCGCAGAGGACACAGGTAGGTAACGGACAACGGCTGAACCCTCGGACTGAGGGGGCAGGCTGAAACTGCACATGTCAGCACAAGAGAAGAGGATATCAGCACAAGACAAGAGGAGATCGCGCAGAGGACACAGGTAGGTAACGGACAACGGCTGAACCCTCGGACTGAGGGGGCAGGCTGAAACTGCACAAGTCAGCACAAGAGAAGAGGATATCAGCACAAGAGAAGAGAATATCAGCACAAGACAAGAGGAGATCGCGCAGAGGACACAGGTAGGCAACGGACAACGGCTGAACCCTCGGACTGAGGGGGCAGGCTGAAACTGCACAAGTCAGCACAAGAGAAGAGGATATCAGCACAAGAGAAGAGAATATCAGCACAAGACAAGAGGAGATCGCGCAGAGGACACAGGTAGGTAATGGACAACGGCTGAACCCTCGGACTGAGGGGGCAGGCTGAAACTGCACAAGTCAGCACAAGAGAAGAGGATATCAGCACAAGAGAAGAGAATATCAGCACAAGACAAGAGAAGATGGCGCAGAGGACACAGGTAGGCAACGGACAATGGCTGAAACCTCGGACTGAGGGGGCAGGCTGAAACTGCACAAGTCAGCACAAGAGAAGAGAATATCAGCACAAGACAAGAGGAGATCGCGCAGAGGACACAGGTAGGCAACGGACAACGGCTGAACCCTCGGACTGAGGGGGCAGGCTGAAACTGCACAAGTCAGTACAAGAGAAGAGGATATCAGCACAAGAGAAGAGGATATCAGCACAAGAGAAGAGAATATCAGCACAAGACAAGAGGAGATTGCGCAGAGGACACAGGTAGGTAACGGACAACGGCTGAACCCTCGGACTGAGGGGGCAGGCTGAAACTGCACAAGTCAGCACAAGAGAAGAGGATATCAGCACAAGAGAAGAGAATATCAGCACAAGACAAGAGAAGATGGCGCAGAGGACACAGGTAGGTAACGGACAATGGCTGAACCCTCGGACTGAGGGGGCAGGCTGAAACTGCACAAGTCAGCACAAGAGAAGAGGATATCAGCACAAGAGAAGAGAATATCAGCACAAGACAAGAGAAGATGGCGCAGAGGACACAGGTAGGTAACGGACAATGGCTGAACCCTCGGACTGAGGGGGCAGGCTGAAACTGCACAAGTCAGCACAAGAGAAGAGGATATCAGCACAAGAGAAGACAATATCAGCACAAGACAAGAGGAGATCGCGTAGAGGACACAGGTAGGTAACGGACAATGGCTGAACCCTCGGACTGAGGGGGCAGGCTGAAACTGCACAAGTCAGCACAAGAGAAGAGAATATCAGCACAAGACAAGAGGAGATCGCGCAGAGGACACAGGTAGGCAACGGACAACGGCTGAACCCTCGGACTGAGGGGGCAGGCTGAAACTGCACAAGTCAGTACAAGAGAAGAGGATATCAGCACAAGAGAAGAGAATATCAGCACAAAACAAGAGGAGATCGCGCAGAGGACACAGGTAGGCAACGGACAACGGCTGAACCCTCGGACTGAGGGGGCAGGCTGAAACTGCACAAGTCAGTACAAGAGAAGAGGATATCAGCACAAGAGAAGAGAATATCAGCACAAGACGAGGAGATCGCGCAGAGGACACAGGTAGGTAATGGACAACGGCTGAACCCTCGGACTGAGGGGGCAGGCTGAAACTGCACAAGTCAGCACAAGAGAAGAGGATATCAGCACAAGAGAAGAGAATATCAGCACAAGACAAGAGAAGATGGCGCAGAGGACACAGGTAGGCAACGGACAATGGCTGAAACCTCGGACTGAGGGGGCAGGCTGAAACTGCACAAGTCAGCACAAGAGAAGAGGATATCAGCACAAGAGAAAGAGGATATCAGCACAAGAGAAGAGAATATCAGCACAAGACAAGAGGAGATCGCGTAGAGGACACAGGTAGGTAACGGACAACGGCTGAACCCTCGGACTGAGGGGGCATGCTGAAACTGCACAAGTCAGCACAAGAGAAGAGGATATCAGCACAAGAGAAGAGAATATCAGCACAAGACAAGAGAAGATTGCACAGAGGACACAGGTAGGCAACGGACAATGGCTGAACCCTCGGACTGAGGGGGCAGGCTGACACTGCACAAGTCAGCACAAGAGAAGAGGATATCAGCACAAGAGAAGAGAATATCAGCACAAGACAAGAGAAGATCGCGCAGAGGACACAGGTAGGCAACGGACAATGGCTGAACCCTCGGACTGAGGGGGCAGGCTGACACTGCACAAGTCAGCACAAGAGAAGAGGATATCAGCACAAGAGAAGAGAATATCAGCACAAGACAAGAGGAGATCGCGCAGAGGACACAGGTAGGTAACGGACAACGGCTGAACCCTCGGACTGAGGGGGCATGCTGAAACTGCACAAGTCAGCACAAGAGAAGAGGATATCAGCACAAGAGAAGAGAATATCAGCACAAGACAAGAGGAGATCGCGCAGAGGACACAGGTAGGTAACGGACAACGGCTGAACCCTCGGACTGAGGGGGCATGCTGAAACTGCACAAGTCAGCACAAGAGAAGAGAATATCAGAACAAGACAAGAGGAGATCGCGCAGAGGACACAGGTAGGCAACGGACAACGGCTGAACCCTCGGACTGAGGGGGCAGGCTGAAACTGCACAAGTCAGCACAAGAGAAGAGGATATCAGCACAAGAGAAGAGTATATCAGCACAAGACAAGAGGGGATCGCGCAGAGGACACAGGTAGGTAATGGACAACGGCTGAACCCTCGGACTGAGGGGGCAGGCTGAAACTGCACAAGTCAGCACAAGAGAAGAGGATATCAGCACAAGAGAAGAGAATATGAGCACAAGACAAGAGAAGATGGCGCAGAGGACACAGGTAGGCAACCGACAATGGCTGAACCCTCGGACTGAGGGGGCAGGCTGAAACTGCACAAGTCAGCACAAGAGAAGAGGATATCAGCACAAGAGAAGAGGATATCAGCACAAGAGAAGAGAATATCAGCACAAGACAAGAGGAGATCGCGCAGAGGACACAGGTAGGTAACGGACAACGGCTGAACCCTCGGACTGAGGGGGCAGGCTGAAACTGCACAAGTCAGCACAAGAGAAGAGGATATCAGCACAAGAGAAGAGAATATCAGCACAAGACAAGAGGAGATCGCGCAGAGGACACAGGTAGGTAACGGACAACGGCTGAACCCTCGGACTGAGGGGGCAGGCTGAAACTGCACAAGTCAGCACAAGAGAAGAGGATATCAGCACAAGAGAAGAGAATATCAGAACAAGACAAGAGAAGATGGCGCAGAGGACACAGGTAGGCAACGGACAATGGCTGAAACCTCGGACTGAGGGGGCAGGCTGAAACTGCACAAGTCAGCACAAGAGAAGAGGATATCAGCACAAGAGAAGAGAATATCAGCACAAGAAAAGAGAAGATGGCGCAGAGGACACAGGTAGGCAACGGACAATGGCTGAAACCTCGGACTGAGGAGGCAGGCTGAAACTGCACAAGTCAGCACAAGAGAAGAGGATATCAGCACAAGAGAAGAGAATATCAGCACAAGACAAGAGAAGATGGCGCAGAGGACACAGGTAGGCAACGGACAATGGCTGAAACCTCGGACTGAGGGGGCAGGCTGAAACTGCACAAGTCAGCACAAGAGAAGAGGATATCAGCACAAGAGAAGAGGATATCAGCACAAGAGAAGAGAATATCAGCACAAGACAAGAGGAGATTGCGCAGAGGACACAGGTAGGTAACGGACAACGGCTGAACCCTCGGACTGAGGGGGCAGGCTGAAACTGCACAAGTCAGCACAAGAGAAGAGGATATCAGCACAAGAGAAGAGAATATCAGCACAAGACAAGAGAAGATGGCGCAGAGGACACAGGTAGGTAACGGACAAAGGCTGAACCCTCGGACTGAGGGGGCAGGCTGAAACTGCACAAGTCAGCACAAGAGAAGAGGATATCAGCACAAGAGAAGACAATATCAGCACAAGACAAGAGGAGATAGCACAGAGGACACAGGTAGGCAAAGGACAATGGCTGAACCCTCGGACTGAGGGGGCAGGCTGAAACTGCACAAGTCAGCACAAGAGAAGAGAATATCAGCACAAGACAAGAGGAGATCGCGCAGAGGACACAGCTGGCAACGGACAACGGCTGAACCCTCGGACTGAGGGGGCAGGCTGAAACTGCACAAGTCAGTACAAGAGAAGAGGATATCAGCACAAGAGAAGAGAATATCAGCACAAAACAAGAGGAGATCGCAGAGCACAACGGACGGCTGAACCTCGGACTGAGGGGGCAGGCTGAAACTCAAGTCACAAGAGAAGAGGATATCAGCACAAGAGAAGAGAATATCAGCACAAGACGAGGAGATCGCGCAGAGGACACAGGTAGGTAATGGACAACGGCTGAACCCTCGGACTGAGGGGGCAGGCTGAAACTGCACAAGTCAGCACAAGAGAAGAGGATATCAGCACAAGACAAGAGGAGATCAGCACAAGCAGAGGACACAGGTAGGTAACGGACAACGGCTGAACCCTCGGACTGAGGGGGCAGGCTGAAACTGCACAAGTCAGCACAAGAGAAGAGGATATCAGCACAAGAGAAGAGAATATCAGCACAAGACAAGAGGAGATCGCGCAGAGGACACAGGTAGGCAACGGACAACGGCTGAACCCTCGGACTGAGGGGGCAGGCTGAAACTGCACAAGTCAGCACAAGAGAAGAGGATATCAGCACAAGAGAAGACAATATCAGCACAAGACAAGAGAAGAGGACACATATCATGGCTGAACTCGGAAGCAGGCTGAAACTGCACAAGTCAGCACAAGAGAGAGAATATCAGCACAAGACAAGAGAGATCGCGCAGAGGACACAGCTGGCAACGGACAACGGCTGAACCCTCGGACTGAGGGGGCAGGCTGAAACTGCACAAGTCAGCACAAGAGAAGAGGATATCAGCACAAGAGAAGAGAATATCAGCACAAGACAAGAGGAGATCGCGCAGAGGACACAGGTAGGCAACGGACAACGGCTGAACCCTCGGACTGAGGGGGCAGGCTGAAACTGCACAAGTCAGCACAAGAGAAGAGGATATCAGCACAAGAGAAGAGAATATCAGCACAAGACAAGAGGAGATCAGAGGACACAACGGACGGCTGAACCCTCGGACTGAGGGGGCAGGCTGAAACTGCACAAGTCAGCACAAGAGAAGAGGATATCAGCACAAGACAAGAGGAGAGAGAGGACACAGGTAGGTAACGGACAACGGCTGAACCCTCGGACTGAGGGGGCAGGCTGAAACTGCACAAGTCAGCACAAGAGAAGAGGATATCAGCACAAGAGAAGAGAATATCAGCACAAGACAAGAGGAGATCGCGCAGAGGACACAGGTAGGCAACGGACAACGGCTGAACCCTCGGACTGAGGGGGCAGGCTGAAACAGCACAAGAGAAGAGGAGTCAGCACAAGAGAAGAGGATATCAGCACAAGAGAAGACAAGAGAAGATATCAGCACAAGACAAGAGGAGATCGCGCAGAGGACACAGGTAGGTAACGGACAACGGCTGAACCCTCGGACTGGGGGCAGCATGCTGAAACTGCACAAGTCAGCACAAGAGAAGAGATATCAGCACAAGACAAGAGGAGAAGAGGACACAGGTAGGTAACGGACAACGGCTGAACCCTCGGACTGAGGGGCAGGCTGAAACTGCACAATCAGCACAAGAGAAGAGGATATCAGCACAAGAGAAGAGAATATCAGCACAAGACAAGAGGAGATCGCGCAGAGGACATAGGTAGGCAACGGACAACGGCTGAACCCTCGGACTGAGGGGGCAGGCTGAAACTGCACAAGTCAGCACAAGAGAAGAGGATATCAGCACAAGAGAAGAGAATATCAGCACAAGACAAGAGGGGATCGCGCAGAGGACACAGTTAGGTAATGGACAACGGCTGAACCCTCGGACTGAGGGGGCAGGCTGAAACTGCACAAGTCAGCACAAGAGAAGAGGATATCAGCACAAGAGAAGAGAATATCAGCACAAGACAAGAGAAGATGGCGCAGAGGACACAGGTAGGCAACCGACAATGGCTGAACCTTCGGACTTAGGGGGCAGGCTGAAACTGCACAAGTCAGCACAAGAGAAGAGGATATCAGCACAAGAGAAGAGGATATCAGCACAAGAGAAGAGAATATCAGCACAAGACAAGAGGAGATCGCGTAGAGGACACAGGTAGGTAACGGACAACGGCTGAACCCTCGGACTGAGGGGGCATGCTGAAACTGCACAAGTCAGCACAAGAGAAGAGGATATCAGCACAAGAGAAGAGAATATCAGCACAAGACAAGAGAAGATCGCGCAGAGGACACAGGTAGGCAACGGACAACGGCTGAACCCTCGGACTGAGGGGGCAGGCTGAAACTGCACACGTCAGCACAAGAGAAGAGGATATCAGCACAAGAGAAGAGAATATCAGCACAAGACAAGAGGAGATCGCGCAGAGGACACAGGTAGGCAACGGACAACGGCTGAACCCTCGGACTGAGGGGGCAGGCTGAAACTGCACAAGTCAGCACAAGAGAAGAGGATATCAGCACAAGAGAAGAGGATATCAGCACAAGAGAAGAGAATATCAGCACAAGACAAGAGGAGATCGCGCAGAGGACACAGGTAGGTAACGGACAACGGCTGAACCCTCGGACTGAGGGGGCATGCTGAAACTGCACAAGTCAGCACAAGAGAAGAGGATATCAGCACAAGACAAGAGAATATCAGCACAAGACAAGAGAAGATCGCGCAGAGGACACAGGTAGGCAACGGACAATGGCTGAACCCTCGGACTGAGGGGGCAGGCTGACACTGCACAAGTCAGCACAAGAGAAGAGGATATCAGCACAAGAGAAGAGAATATCAGCACAAGACAAGAGAAGATCGCGCAGAGGACACAGGTAGGCAACGGACAACGGCTGAACCCTCGGACTGAGGGGGCAGGCTGAAACTGCACAAGTCAGCACAAGAGAAGAGGATATCAGCACAAGAGAAGAGAATATCAGCACAAGACAAGAGGAGATCGCGCAGAGGACACAGGTAGGTAACGGACAACGGCTGAACCCTCGGACTGAGGGGGCAGGCTGAAACTGCACAAGTCAGCACAAGAGAAGAGGATATCAGCACAAGAGAAGAGAATATCAGCACAAGACAAGAGGAGATCGCACAGAGGACACAGATAGGCAACGGACAACGGCTGAACCCTCGGACTGAGGGGGCAGGCTGAAACTGCACAAGTCAGCACAAGAGAAGAGGATATCAGCACAAGAGAAGAGGATATCAGCACAAGAGAAGAGAATATCAGCACAAGACAAGAGGAGATCGCGCAGAGGACACAGGTAGGTAACGGACAACGGCTGAACCCTCGGACTGAGGGGGCAGGCTGAAACTGCACAAGTCAGCACAAGAGAAGAGGATATCAGCACAAGAGAAGAGATATCAGCACAAGACAAGAGGAGATCGCGCAGAGGACATAGGTAGGCAACGGACAACGGCTGAACCCTCGGACTGAGGGGGCAGGCTGAAACTGCACAAGTCAGCACAAGAGAAGAGGATATCAGCACAAGAGAAGAGAATATCAGCACAAGACAAGAGGGGATCGCGCAGAGGACACAGTTAGGTAATGGACAACGGCTGAACCCTCGGACTGAGGGGGCAGGCTGAAACTGCACAAGTCAGAACAAGAGAAGAGGATATCAGCACAAGAGAAGAGAATATCAGCACAAGACAAGAGAAGATGGCGCAGAGGACACAGGTAGGCAACCGACAATGGCTGAACCTTCGGACTTAGGGGGCAGGCTGAAACTGCACAAGTCAGCACAAGAGAAGAGGATATCAGCACAAGAGAAGAGAATATGAGCACAAGACAAGAGAAGATGGCGCAGAGGACACAGGTAGGCAACCGACAATGGCTGAACCCTCGGACTGAGGGGGCAGGCTGAAACTGCACAAGTCAGCACAAGAGAAGAGGATATCAGCACAAGAGAAGAGGATATCAGCACAAGAGAAGAGAATATCAGCACAAGACAAGAGGAGATCGCGCAGAGGACACAGGTAGGTAACGGACAACGGCTGAACCCTCGGACTGAGGGGGCAGGCTGAAACTGCACAAGTCAGCACAAGAGAAGAGGATATCAGCACAAGAGAAGAGAATATCAGCACAAGACAAGAGGAGATCGCGCAGAGGACACAGGTAGGTAACGGACAACGGCTGAACCCTCGGACTGAGGGGGCATGCTGAAACTGCACAAGTCAGCACAAGAGAAGAGGATATCAGCACAAGACAAGAGAATATCAGCACAAGACAAGAGAAGATCGCGCAGAGGACACAGGTAGGCAACGGACAATGGCTGAACCCTCGGACTGAGGGGGCAGGCTGACACTGCACAAGTCAGCACAAGAGAAGAGGATATCAGCACAAGAGAAGAGAATATCAGCACAAGACAAGAGAAGATCGCGCAGAGGACACAGGTAGGCAACGGACAACGGCTGAACCTCGGACTGAGGGGGCATGCTGAAACTGCACAAGTCAGCACAAGAGAAGAGGATATCAGCACAAGAGAAGAGAATATCAGCACAAGACAAGAGGAGATCGCGCAGAGGACACAGGTAGGTAACGGACAACGGCTGAACCCTCGGACTGAGGGGGCAGGCTGAAACTGCACAAGTCAGCACAAGAGAAGAGGATATCAGCACAAGAGAAGAGAATATCAGCACAAGACAAGAGGAGATCGCACAGAGGACACAGGTAGGCAACGGACAACGGCTGAACCCTCGGACTGAGGGGGCAGGCTGAAACTGCACAAGTCAGCACAAGAGAAGAGGATATCAGCACAAGAGAAGAGGATATCAGCACAAGAGAAGAGAATATCAGCACAAGACAAGAGGAGATCGCGCAGAGAGGACACAGGTAGGTAACGGACAACGGCTGAACCCTCGGACTGAGGGGGCAGGCTGAAACTGCACAAGTCAGCACAAGAGAAGAGGATATCAGCACAAGAGAAGAGAATATCAGCACAAGACAAGAGGAGATCGCGCAGAGGACATAGGTAGGCAACGGACAACGGCTGAACCCTCGGACTGAGGGGGCAGGCTGAAACTGCACAAGTCAGCACAAGAGAAGAGGATATCAGCACAAGAGAAGAGAATATCAGCACAAGACAAGAGGGGATCGCGCAGAGGACACAGTTAGGTAATGGACAACGGCTGAACCCTCGGACTGAGGGGGCAGGCTGAAACTGCACAAGTCAGAACAAGAGAAGAGGATATCAGCACAAGAGAAGAGAATATCAGCACAAGACAAGAGAAGATGGCGCAGAGGACACAGGTAGGCAACCGACAATGGCTGAACCTTCGGACTTAGGGGGCAGGCTGAAACTGCACAAGTCAGCACAAGAGAAGAGGATATCAGCACAAGAGAAGAGAATATGAGCACAAGACAAGAGAAGATGGCGCAGAGGACACAGGTAGGCAACCGACAATGGCTGAACCCTCGGACTGAGGGGGCAGGCTGAAACTGCACAAGTCAGCACAAGAGAAGAGGATATCAGCACAAGAGAAGAGGATATCAGCACAAGAGAAGAGAATATCAGCACAAGACAAGAGGAGATCGCGCAGAGGACACAGGTAGGTAACGGACAACGGCTGAACCCTCGGACTGAGGGGGCAGGCTGAAACTGCACAAGTCAGCACAAGAGAAGAGGATATCAGCACAAGAGAAGAGAATATCAGCACAAGACAAGAGGAGATCGCGCAGAGGACACAGGTAGGTAACGGACAACGGCTGAACCCTCGGACTGAGGGGGCAGGCTGAAACTGCACAAGTCAGCACAAGAGAAGAGGATATCAGCACAAGAGAAGAGAATATCAGAACAAGACAAGAGAAGATGGCGCAGAGGACACAGGTAGGCAACGGACAATGGCTGAAACCTCGAACTGAGGGGGCAGGCTGAAACTGCACAAGTCAGCACAAGAGAAGAGGATATCAGCACAAGAGAAGAGAATATCAGCACAAGAAAAGAGAAGATGGCGCAGAGGACACAGGTAGGCAACGGACAATGGCTGAAACCTCGGACTGAGGAGGCAGGCTGAAACTTTACAAGTCAGCACAAGAGAAGAGGATATCAGCACAAGAGAAGAGAATATCAGCACAAGACAAGAGAAGATGGCGCAGAGGACACAGGTAGGCAACGGACAATGGCTGAAACCTCGGACTGAGGGGGCAGGCTGAAACTGCACAAGTCAGCACAAGAGAAGAGGATATCAGCACAAGAGAAGAGGATATCAGCACAAGAGAAGAGAATATCAGCACAAGACAAGAGGAGATTGCGCAGAGGACACAGGTAGGTAACGGACAACGGCTGAACCCTCGGACTGAGGGGGCAGGCTGAAACTGCACAAGTCAGCACAAGAGAAGAGGATATCAGCACAAGAGAAGAGAATATCAGCACAAGACAAGAGAAGATGGCGCAGAGGACACAGGTAGGTAACGGACAAAGGCTGAACCCTCGGACTGAGGGGGCAGGCTGAAACTGCACAAGTCAGCACAAGAGAAGAGGATATCAGCACAAGAGAAGACAATATCAGCACAAGACAAGAGGAGATAGCACAGAGGACACAGGTAGGCAAAGGACAATGGCTGAACCCTCGGACTGAGGGGGCAGGCTGAAACTGCACAAGTCAGCACAAGAGAAGAGAATATCAGCACAAGACAAGAGGAGATCGCGCAGAGGACACAGGTAGGCAACGGACAACGGCTGAACCCTCGGACTGAGGGGGCAGGCTGAAACTGCACAAGTCAGCACAAGAGAAGAGAATATCAGCACAAGACAAGAGGAGATCGCGCAGAGGACACAGGTAGGCAACGGACAACGGCTGAACCCTCGGACTGAGGGGGCAGGCTGAAACTGCACAAGTCAGTACAAGAGAAGAGGATATCAGCACAAGAGAAGAGAATATCAGCACAAGACGAGGAGATCGCGCAGAGGACACAGGTAGGTAATGGACAACGGCTGAACCCTCGGACTGAGGGGGCAGGCTGAAACTGCACAAGTCAGCACAAGAGAAGAGGATATCAGCACAAGACAAGAGGAGATCGCGCAGAGGACACAGGTAGGTAACGGACAACGGCTGAACCCTCGGACTGAGGGGGCAGGCTGAAACTGCACAAGTCAGCACAAGAGAAGAGGATATCAGCACAAGAGAAGAGAATATCAGCACAAGACAAGAGGAGATCGCGCAGAGGACACAGGTAGGCAACGGACAACGGCTGAACCCTCGGACTGAGGGGGCACGCTGAAACTGCACAAGTCAGCACAAGAGAAGAGGATATCAGCACAAGAGAAGAGGATATCAGCACAAGAGAAGAGAATATCAGCACAAGACAAGAGGAGATCGCGTAGAGGACACAGGTAGGTAACGGACAACGGCTGAACCCTCGGACTGAGGGGGCATGCTGAAACTGCACAAGTCAGCACAAGAGAAGAGGATATCAGCACAAGACAAGAGGAGATCGCGCAGAGGACACAGGTAGGTAACGGACAACGGCTGAACCCTCGGACTGAGGGGGCAGGCTGAAACTGCACAAGTCAGCACAAGAGAAGAGGATATCAGCACAAGAGAAGAGAATATCAGCACAAGACAAGAGGAGATCGCACAGAGGACACAGGTAGGCAACGGACAACGGCTGAACCCTCGGACTGAGGGGGCAGGCTGAAACTGCACAAGTCAGCACAAGAGAAGAGGATATCAGCACAAGAGAAGAGGATATCAGCACAAGAGAAGAGAATATCAGCACAAGACAAGAGGAGATCGCGCAGAGGACACAGGTAGGTAACGGACAACGGCTGAACCCTCGGACTGAGGGGGCAGGCTGAAACTGCACAAGTCAGCACAAGAGAAGAGGATATCAGCACAAGAGAAGAGAATATCAGCACAAGACAAGAGGAGATCGCGCAGAGGACATAGGTAGGCAACGGACAACGGCTGAACCCTCGGACTGAGGGGGCAGGCTGAAACTGCACAAGTCAGCACAAGAGAAGAGGATATCAGCACAAGAGAAGAGAATATCAGCACAAGACAAGAGGAGATCGCGCAGAGGACACAGGTAGGTAATGGACAACGGCTGAACCCTCGGACTGAGGGGGCAGGCTGAAACTGCACAAGTCAGCACAAGAGAAGAGGATATCAGCACAAGAGAAGAGAATATCAGCACAAGACAAGAGAAGATGGCGCAGAGGACACAGGTAGGGCAAGACAATGGCTGAACCTTCGGACTTAGGGGCAGGCTGAAACTGCACAAGTCAGCACAAGAGAAGAGGATATCAGCACAAGAGAAGAGAATATGAGCACAAGACAAGAGAAGATGGCGCAGAGGACACAGGTAGGCAACCGACAATGGCTGAACCCTCGGACTGAGGGGGCAGGCTGAAACTGCACAAGTCAGCACAAGAGAAGAGGATATCAGCACAAGAGAAGAGGATATCAGCACAAGAGAAGAGAATATCAGCACAAGACAAGAGGAGATCGCGCAGAGGACACAGGTAGGTAACGGACAACGGCTGAACCCTCGGACTGAGGGGGCAGGCTGAAACTGCACAAGTCAGCACAAGAGAAGAGGATATCAGCACAAGAGAAGAGAATATCAGCACAAGACAAGAGGAGATCGCGCAGAGGACACAGGTAGGTAACGGACAACGGCTGAACCCTCGGACTGAGGGGCAGGCTGAAACTGCACAAGTCAGCACAAGAGAAGAGGATATCAGCACAAGAGAAGAGAATATCAGAACAAGACAAGAGAAGATGGCGCAGAGGACACAGGTAGGCAACGGACAATGGCTGAAACCTCGGAACTGAGGGGGCAGGCTGAAACTGCACAAGTCAGCACAAGAGAAGAGGATATCAGCACAAGAGAAGAGAATATCAGCACAAGAAAAGAGAAGATGGCGCAGAGGACACAGGTAGGCAACGGACAATGGCTGAAACCTCGGACTGAGGAGGCAGGCTGAAACTTTACAAGTCAGCACAAGAGAAGAGGATATCAGCACAAGAGAAGAGAATATCAGCACAAGACAAGAGAAGATGGCGCAGAGGACACAGGTAGGCAACGGACAATGGCTGAAACCTCGGACTGAGGGGGCAGGCTGAAACTGCACAAGTCAGCACAAGAGAAGAGGATATCAGCACAAGAGAAGAGGATATCAGCACAAGAGAAGAGAATATCAGCACAAGACAAGAGGAGATTGCGCAGAGGACACAGGTAGGTAACGGACAACGGCTGAACCCTCGGACTGAGGGGGCAGGCTGAAACTGCACAAGTCAGCACAAGAGAAGAGGATATCAGCACAAGAGAAGAGAATATCAGCACAAGACAAGAGAAGATGGCGCAGAGGACACAGGTAGGTAACGGACAAAGGCTGAACCCTCGGACTGAGGGGGCAGGCTGAAACTGCACAAGTCAGCACAAGAGAAGAGGATATCAGCACAAGAGAAGACAATATCAGCACAAGACAAGAGGAGATAGCACAGAGGACACAGGTAGGCAAAGGACAATGGCTGAACCCTCGGACTGAGGGGGCAGGCTGAAACTGCACAAGTCAGCACAAGAGAAGAGAATATCAGCACAAGACAAGAGGAGATCGCGCAGAGGACACAGGTCAGCACTGAACCCTCGGACTGAGGGGGCAGGCTGAAACTGCACAAGTCAGCACAAGAGAAGAGAATATCAGCACAAGACAAGAGGAGATCGCGCAGAGGACACAGGTAGGCAACGGACAACGGCTGAACCCTCGGACTGAGGGGGCAGGCTGAAACTGCACAAGTCAGTACAAGAGAAGAGGATATCAGCACAAGAGAAGAGAATATCAGCACAAGACGAGGAGATCGCGCAGAGGACACAGGTAGGTAATGGACAACGGCTGAACCCTCGGACTGAGGGGGCAGGCTGAAACTGCACAAGTCAGCACAAGAGAAGAGGATATCAGCACAAGACAAGAGGAGATCGCGCAGAGGACACAGGTAGGTAACGGACAACGGCTGAACCCTCGGACTGAGGGGGCAGGCTGAAACTGCACAAGTCAGCACAAGAGAAGAGGATATCAGCACAAGAGAAGAGAATATCAGCACAAGACAAGAGGAGATCGCGCAGAGGACACAGGTAGGCAACGGACAACGGCTGAACCCTCGGACTGAGGGGGCACGCTGAAACTGCACAAGTCAGCACAAGAGAAGAGGATATCAGCACAAGAGAAGAGGATATCAGCACAAGAGAAGAGAATATCAGCACAAGACAAGAGGAGATCGCGTAGAGGACACAGGTAGGTAACGGACAACGGCTGAACCCTCGGACTGAGGGGGCATGCTGAAACTGCACAAGTCAGCACAAGAGAAGAGGATATCAGCACAAGACAAGAGGAGATCGCGCAGAGGACACAGGTAGGTAACGGACAACGGCTGAACCCTCGGACTGAGGGGGCAGGCTGAAACTGCACAAGTCAGCACAAGAGAAGAGGATATCAGCACAAGAGAAGAGAATATCAGCACAAGACAAGAGGAGATCGCGCAGAGGACATAGGTAGGCAACGGACAACGGCTGAACCCTCGGACTGAGGGGGCAGGCTGAAACTGCACAAGTCAGCACAAGAGAAGAGGATATCAGCACAAGAGAAGAGAATATCAGCACAAGACAAGAGGGGATCGCGCAGAGGACACAGTTAGGTAATGGACAACGGCTGAACCCTCGGACTGAGGGGGCAGGCTGAAACTGCACAAGTCAGCACAAGAGAAGAGGATATCAGCACAAGAGAAGAGAATATCAGCACAAGACAAGAGAAGATGGCGCAGAGGACACAGGTAGGCAACCGACAATGGCTGAACCCTCGGACTTAGGGGCAGGCTGAAACTGCACAAGTCAGCACAAGAGAAGAGGATATCAGCACAAGAGAAGAGGATATCAGCACAAGAGAAGAGAATATCAGCACAAGACAAGAGGAGATCGTAGAGGACACAGGTAGGTAACGGACAACGGCTGAACCCTCGGACTGAGGGGGCATGCTGAAACTGCACAAGTCAGCACAAGAGAAGAGGATATCAGCACAAGAGAAGAGAATATCAGCACAAGACAAGAGAAGATCGCGCAGAGGACACAGGTAGGCAACGGACAACGGCTGAACCTCGGACTGAGGGGCAGGCTGAAACTGCACACGTCAGCACAAGAGAAGAGGATATCAGCACAAGAGAAGAGAATATCAGCACAAGACAAGAGGAGATCGCGCAGAGGACACAGGTAGGCAACGGACAACGGCTGAACCCTCGGACTGAGGGGGCAGGCTGAAACTGCACAAGTCAGCACAAGAGAAGAGGATATCAGCACAAGAGAAGAGGATATCAGCACAAGAGAAGAGAATATCAGCACAAGACAAGAGGAGATCGCGTAGAGGACACAGGTAGGTAACGGACAACGGCTGAACCCTCGGACTGAGGGGGCATGCTGAAACTGCACAAGTCAGCACAAGAGAAGAGGATATCAGCACAAGACAAGAGAATATCAGCACAAGACAAGAGAAGATCGCGCAGAGGACACAGGTAGGCAACGGACAATGGCTGAACCCTCGGACTGAGGGGGCAGGCTGACACTGCACAAGTCAGCACAAGAGAAGAGGATATCAGCACAAGAGAAGAGAATATCAGCACAAGACAAGAGAAGATCGCGCAGAGGACACAGGTAGGCAACGGACAACGGCTGAACCCTCGGACTGAGGGGGCATGCTGAAACTGCACAAGTCAGCACAAGAGAAGAGGATATCAGCACAAGACAAGAGGAGATCGCGCAGAGGACACAGGTAGGTAACGGACAACGGCTGAACCCTCGGACTGAGGGGGCAGGCTGAAACTGCACAAGTCAGCACAAGAGAAGAGGATATCAGCACAAGAGAAGAGAATATCAGCACAAGACAAGAGGAGATCGCACAGAGGACACAGGTAGGCAACGGACAACGGCTGAACCCTCGGACTGAGGGGGCAGGCTGAAACTGCACAAGTCAGCACAAGAGAAGAGGATATCAGCACAAGAGAAGAGGATATCAGCACAAGAGAAGAGAATATCAGCACAAGACAAGAGGAGATCGCGTAGAGGACACAGGTAGGTAACGGACAACGGCTGAACCCTCGGACTGAGGGGGCATGCTGAAACTGCACAAGTCAGCACAAGAGAAGAGGATATCAGCACAAGAGAAGAGAATATCAGCACAAGACAAGAGAAGATGGCGCAGAGGACACAGGTAGGCAACGGACAACGGCTGAAACCTCGGACTGAGGGGGCAGGCTGAAACTGCACAAGTCAGCACAAGAGAAGAGGATATCAGCACAATTGAAGAGAATATCAGCACAAGACAAGAGAAGATGGCGCAGAGGACACAGGTAGGCAACCGACAATGGCTGAACCCTCGGACTGAGGGGGCAGGCTGAAACTGCACAAGTCAGAACAAGAGAAGAGGATATCAGCACAAGAGAAGAGGATATCAGCACAAGAGAAGAGAATATCAGCACAAGACAAGAGGAGATCGCGCAGAGGACACAGGTAGGTAACGGACAACGGCTGAACCCTCGGACTGAGGGGGCAGGCTGAAACTGCACAAGTCAGCACAAGAGAAGAGGATATCAGCACAAGAGAAGAGAATATCAGCACAAGACAAGAGGAGATCGCGCAGAGGACACAGGTAGGTAACGGACAACGGCTGAACCCTCGGACTGAGGGGGCAGGCTGAAACTGCACAAGTCAGCACAAGAGAAGAGGATATCAGCACAAGAGAAGTGAATATCAGCACAAGACAAGAGAAGATCGCGCAGAGGACACAGGTAGGCAAAGGACAATGGCTGAACCCTCGGACTGAGGGGGCAGGCTGAAACTGCACAAGTCAGCACAATAGAAGAGGATATCAGCACAAGAGAAGAGAATATCAGCACAAGACAAGAGGAGATCGCGCAGAGGACACAGGTAGGTAACGGACAACGGCTGAACCCTCGGACTGAGGGGGCAGGCTGAAACTGCACAAGTCAGCACAAGAGAAGAGGATATCAGCACAAGAGAAGAGGGGATCACGCAGAGGACACAGGTAGGTAATGGACAACGGCTGAACCCTCGGACTGAGGGGGCAGGCTGAAACTGCACAAGTCAGAACAAGAGAAGAGGATATCAGCACAAGAGAAGAGGATATCAGCACAAGAGAAGAGAATATCAGCACAAGACAAGAGGAGATCGCGCAGATGACACAGGTAGGTAACGGACAACGGCTGACCCCTCGGACTGAGGGGGCAGGCTGAAACTGCACAAGTCAGCACAAGAGAAGAGGATATCAGCACAAGAGAAGAGAATATCAGCACAAGACAAGAGGAGATCGCGCAGAGGACACAGGTAGGTAACGGACAACGGCTGAACCCTCGGACTGAGGGGGCAGGCTGAAACTGCACAAGTCAGCACAAGAGAAGAGGATATCAGCACAAGAGAAGAGAATATCAGCACAAGACAAGAGAAGATGGCGCAGAGGACACAGGTAGGCAACGGACAATGGCTGAAACCTCGGACTGAGGGGGCAGGCTGAAACTGCACAAGTCAGCACAAGAGAAGAGGATATCAGCACAAGAGAAGAGAATATCAGCACAAGACAATAGGAGATCGCGTAGAGGACACAGGTAGGTAACGGACAACGGCTGAACCCTCGGAATGAGGGGGCATGCTGACACTGCACAAGTCAGCACAAGAGAAGAGGATATCAGCACAAGAGAAGAGAATATCAGCACAAGACAAGAGGAGATCGCGCAGAGGACACAGGTAGGTAACGGACAACGGCTGAACCCTCGGACTGAGGGGGCAGGCTGAAACTGCACAAGTCAGCACAAGAGAAGAGGATATCAGCACAAGAGAAGAGAATATTTGCACAAGACAAGAGAAGATCGCGCAGAGGACACAGGTAGGTAACGGACAACGGCTGAACCCTCGGACTGAGGGGGCATGCTGAACCTGCACAAGTCAGCACAAGAGAAGAGGATATCAGCACAAGAGAAGAGAATATCAGCACAAGACAAGAGGAGATCGCGCAGAGGACACAGGTAGGTAACGGACAACGGCTGAACCCTCGGACTGAGGGGGCAGGCTGAAACTGCACAAGTCAGCACAAGAGAAGAGGATATCAGCACAAGAGAAGAGGGGATCGCGCAGAGGACACAGGTATGTAATGGACAACGGCTGAACCCTCGGACTGAGGGGGCAGGCTGAAACTGCACAAGTCAGAACAAGAGAAGAGGATATCAGCACAAGAGAAGAGGATATCAGCACAAGAGAAGAGAATATCAGCACAAGACAAGAGGAGATCGCGCAGATGACACAGGTAGGTAACGGACAACGGCTGAACCCTCAGACTGAGGGGGCAGGCTGAAACTGCACAAGTCAGCACAAGAGAAGAGGATATCAGCACAAGAGAAGAGAATATCAGCACAAGACAAGAGAAGATGGCGCAGAGGACACAGGTAGGCAACGGACAATGGCTGAAACCTCGGACTGAGGGGGCAGGCTGAAACTGCACAAGTCAGCACAAGAGAAGAGGATATCAGCACAAGAGAAGAGAATATCAGCACAAGACAATAGGAGATCGCGTAGAGGACACAGGTAGGTAACGGACAACGGCTGAACCCTCGGAATGAGGGGGCATGCTGACACTGCACAAGTCAGCACAAGAGAAGAGGATATCAGCACAAGAGAAGAGAATATCAGCACAAGACAAGAGGAGATCGCGCAGAGGACACAGGTAGGTAACGGACAACGGCTGAACCCTCGGACTGAGGGGGCAGGCTGAAACTGCACAAGTCAGCACAAGAGAAGAGGATATCAGCACAAGAGAAGAGAATATTTGCACAAGACAAGAGAAGATCGCGCAGAGGACACAGGTAGGTAACGGACAACGGCTGAACCCTCGGACTGAGGGGGCATGCTGAACCTGCACAAGTCAGCACAAGAGAAGAGGATATCAGCACAAGAGAAGAGAATATCAGCACAAGACAAGAGAAGATGGCGCAGAGGACACAGGTAGGTAACGGACAACGGCTGAACCCTCGGACTGAGGGGCCAGGCTGAAACTGCACAAGTCAGCACAAGAGAAGAGGATATCAGCACAAGAGAAGAGAATATCAGCACAAGACAAGAGAAGATGGCGCAGAGGACACAGGTAGGTAACGGACAACGGCTGAACCCTCGGACTGAGGGGCCAGGCTGAAACTGCACAAGTCAGCACAAGAGAAGAGGATATCAGCACAAGAGAAGAGAATATCAGCACAAGACAAGAGAAGATGGCGCAGAGGACACAGGTAGGCAACCGACAATGGCTGAACCCTCGGACTGAGGGGGCAGGCTGAAACTGCACAAGTCAGCACAAGAGAAGAGGATATCAGCACAAGAGAAGAGGATATCAGCACAAGAGAAGAGAATATCAGCACAAGACAAGAGGAGATCGCGCAGAGGACACAGGTAGGTAACGGACAATGGCTGAACCCTCGGACTGAGGGGGCAGGCTGAAACTGCACAAGTCAGCACAAGAGAAGAGGATATCAGCACAAGAGAAGAGAATATCAGCACAAGACAAGAGGAGATCGCGCAGAGGACACAGGTAGGTAACGGACAACGGCTGAACCCTCGGACTGAGGGGGCAGGCTGAAACTGCACAAGTCAGCACAAGAGAAGAGGATATCAGCACAAGAGAAGAGAATATCAGCACAAGACAATAGGAGATCGCGTAGAGGACACAGGTAGGTAACGGACAACGGCTGAACCCTCGGAATGAGGGGGCATGCTGACACTGCACAAGTCAGCACAAGAGAAGAGGATATCAGCACAAGAGAAGAGAATATCAGCACAAGACAAGAGGAGATCGCGCAGAGGACACAGGTAGGTAACGGACAACGGCTGAACCCTCAGACTGAGGGGGCAGGCTGAAACTGCACAAGTCAGCACAAGAGAAGAGGATATCAGCACAAGAGAAGAGAATATTTGCACAAGACAAGAGAAGATCGCGCAGAGGACACAGGTAGGTAACGGACAACGGCTGAACCCTCGGACTGAGGGGGCATGCTGAAACTGCACAAGTCAGCACAAGAGAAGA
Source organism: Oncorhynchus nerka (assembly GCF_034236695.1). Taxonomy (NCBI): domain Eukaryota; kingdom Metazoa; phylum Chordata; class Actinopteri; order Salmoniformes; family Salmonidae; genus Oncorhynchus; species Oncorhynchus nerka. Next base: position 47,795 of record NW_027039968.1, read on the forward strand.
GGATATCAGCACAAGAGAAGAGAATATCAGCACAAGACAAGAGAAGATGGCGCAGAGGACACAGGTAGGCAACAGACAATGGCTGAAACCTTGGACTGAGGGGGCAGGCTGAAACTGCACAAGTCAGCACAAGAGAAGAGGATATCAGCACAAGAGAAGAGGATATCAGCACAAGACAAGAGAAGATGGCGCAGAGGACACAGGTAGGTAACGGACAACGGCTGAACCCTCGGACTGAGGGGGCAGGCTGAAACTGCACAAGTCAGCACAAGAGAAGAGGATATCTGCACAAGAGAAGAGAATATCAGCACAAGACAAGAGAAGATGGTGCAGAGGACACAGGTAGGCAACCGACAATGGCTGAACCCTCGGACTGAGGGGGCAGGCTGAAACTGCACAAGTCAGCACAAGAGAAGAGGATATCAGCACAAGAGAAGAGGATATCAGCACAAGACAAGAGAAGATGGCGCAGAGGACACAGGTAGGTAACGGACAACGGCTGAACCCTCGGACTGAGGGGGCAGGCTGAAACTGCACAAGTCAGCACAAGAGAAGAGGATATCTGCACAAGAGAAGAGAATATCAGCACAAGACAAGAGAAGATGGTGCAGAGGACACAGGTAGGCAACCGACAATGGCTGAACCCTCGGACTGAGGGGGCAGGCTGAAACTGCACAAGTCAGCACAAGAGAAGAGGATATCAGCACAAGAGAAGAGGATATCAGCACAAGAGAAGAGAATATCAGCACAAGACAAGAGGAGATCGCGCAGAGGACACAGGTAGGTAACGGACAACGGCTGAACCCTCGGACTGAAGGGGCAGGCTGAAACTGCACAAGTCAGCACAAGAGAAGAGGATATCAGCACAAGAGAAGAGAATATCAGCAGAAGACAAAAGGAGATCGCGCAGAGGACACAGGTAGGTAACGGACAACGGCTGAACCCTCGGACTGAGGGGGCAGGCTGAAACTGCACAAGTCAGCACAAGAGAAGAGGATATCAGCACAAGAGAAGAGAATATCAGCACAAGACAAGAGAAGATGGCGCAGAGGACACAGGTAGGTAACGGACAACGGCTGAACCCTCGGACTGAGGGGGCATGCTGAAACTGCACAAGTCAGCACAAGAGAAGAGGATATCAGCACAAGAGAAGAGAATATCAGTTCAAGACCAGAGAATATCAGCACAAGACAAGAGGAGATCGCGCAGAGGACACAGGTAGGTAACGGACAACGGCTGAACCCTCGGACTGAGGGGGCAGGCTGAAACTGCACAAGTCAGCACAAGAGAAGAGGATATCAGCACAAGAGAAGAGAATATCAGCAGAAGACAAAAGGAGATCGCGCAGAGGACACAGGTAGGTAACGGACAACGGCTGAACCCTCGGACTGAGGGGGCAGGCTGAAACTGCACAAGTCAGCACAAGAGAAGAGGATATCAGCACAAGAGAAGAGAATATCAGCACAAGACAAGAGAAGATGGCGCAGAGGACACAGGTAGGCAACCGACAATGGCTGAACCCTCGGACTGAGGGGGCAGGCTGAAACTGCACAAGTCAGCACAAGAGAAGAGGATATCAGCACAAGAGAAGAGGATATCAGCACAAGAGAAGAGAATATCAGCACAAGACAAGAGGAGATCGCGCAGAGGACACAGGTAGGTAACGGACAACGGCTGAACCCTCGGACTGAGGGGGCAGGCTGAAACTGCACAAGTCAGCACAAGAGAAGAGGATATCAGCACAAGAGAAGAGAATATCAGCACAAGACAAGAGAAGATCGCGCAGAGGACACAGGTTGGTAACGGACAACGGCTGAACCCTCGGACTGAGGGGGCAGGCTGAAACTGCACAAGTCAGCACAAGAGAAGAGGATATCAGCACAAGAGAAGAGAATATCAGCACAAGACAAGAGGAGATCGCGCAGAGGACACAGGTAGGTAATGGACAATGGCTGAACCCTCGGACTGAGGGGGCAGGCTGAAACTGCACAAGTCAGCACAAGAGAAGAGGATATCAGCAAAGGAGAAGAGGACATCACAGCAAAGGAGAAGATCATATGCCAAACTTGTCATTATATATTATAACCATAGTTGTTGCATTGTAAAATATCAATGTGTACCTTTGTATGCCTTGCTTTTACTCTAACCTCAGATTGCTAATAATAATAATACTCTCCATATCATTTGTACACATGGGCATTGTTTATTGAATCACTTTACGTCAACGTTACACAGTCAAACTATACGTCGCCTTGTAGTAGTAGTTTTATTCTAAAAAGAATCAAGACATTATCCGAACTTGGCCAACACAGACTATCGAACCCTCATGAGGCACCGACGTCGCGTAGGCAAGGCCATGGGTGGGCCGGATTCGCGTAGGAGAATCACCTCGGACAACGAGATGAAGCATAGAACGGATGAAAATTTGAGGACTCCTGGAAGCGATGAAACCTCCACATGCATGGACAGTCCGGTTGAAAAACAAATGATAGCCCCACAAAGCCCAAACCAGATGGGATGGCGTATCGCTGCAGAATGCTGTGGTAGCCATGCTGGTTAAGTATGCATTCTAAATAAATCACAGAGAATTTCACCAGCAAAGCACCCCCACACCATCACGCCTCCTCCTTCATGCTTCACGGTGGGAACCACACATGCAGAGATCATCCATTCACCTACTCTGCGTCTCACAAAGACACAGCGGTTGGGAACCAAAAATCTCAAATTTGGACTCATCATACCAAAGGACAGATTTCCATTGCTCGTGTTTCTTGGCCCAAGCAAGACTCTTCTTATCGGTGTCCTTTTGTGGTGGTTTCTTTGCAGCAATTAGACCATGAAGGCCTGTTTCACTCAGTCTCATCAGGAACAGGTGTTGAGATGTGTCTGTTACTTGAACTCTGCAGCCCAAATAAGCTTTACAATCTCAGGTGCAGTTAATTTGTCTTTTACCAAATAGTGCAATCTTAAGTATACCAACCCTACCTTGTCACAACACAACTGATTGGCTCAAACGTAATAAGAAGGAAAGAAATTCCTCAAATGAATTTTTATCAAGGCACACCTGTTAATTGAAATGCATTGCAGGTTGAAGCTGAAGCTGGTTGAGAGAATGCCAACAGTGTACAAAGCTGTCATCAAGGCAAAGGATGGCCACACTTTTTTGGTTGCTTCATGATTCCATATGTGTTATTTCATATTTTTTATGTCTTCACTATTATTCTACAATGTAGAACATAGTAAAAATAAAGAAAAACCCTTGAATGAGTAGATGTAGGACCGTGTGGTGCCAGGACAACAACCTCTCCCTCAATGTGATCAAGACAAAGGAGTTGATTGTGGACTGCAGGGAAAAAGAGGACCGAGCAACTGCTCGGCCTCCGACCGCAAGACACTACAGAGGGTAGTGCGAACTGCCCAGTACATCACTGGGGCCCAAGCTTTCTGCCATCCAGGACCTCTATACCAGGCGGTGTCAGAGGAAGGCCCTAAAACGTGTCAAAGACTCCAGCCACCCTAGTCATAGACTGTTCTCTCTGCTACCACACGGCATGCGGTACCGGAGCACCAAGTCTAGGTCCAAGAGGCTTCTAAAACAGCTTCTTCCCCTAAGCCGTAAGACTCCTGAACATCTAGTTAAATGGCTACCCAGACTATTTGCAGTGCCCCCCCCACCCCCTCTTTACACCACTGCTACTCTGTTGTCATCTATGCATAGTCACTTTAATAACTCTACCTACATGTACATACTACCTCAAATAACCGGTGTCCCCACACATTGACTCTGTATCGGTACCCCCCTGTATATGGTCTCGCTATTGTTATTTCACTGCTCTTTAATTACTTGTGACTTTTATCTCTTATTCTTATCTGCATTTTTTTGAAACCGCATTGTAGGTTAGGGGCTCATAAGTAAGCATTTCACACCTGTTGTATTCGGCGCATGTGACTAATACAATTTGATTTGATTTGTATCCCAACTTTTGACTGGTACTGTATACCAACCGTTTCTTTCCTCTGTCAGGAATCAACAGAAAAACAAGAGTGGAACGAAAGAGGGAGAAGAGGAAGCAGCATATAAGGGAGGAGGAGAAGAGGCAGAAATGGGAAGAGGCCTGGCAAAAAACTTCAGCGGGAGAAAGCTGAGGAGAAGGACAGAAAGAAAGACCAAAACGAACTGAGCAGGGAGGAGAGGTATGAGAGGTGGGATGCCAAAAGATAACAATATGGTCTGAGAGATTGGCTAGGTGTGTGAAGACCAACAGCAAGAGTACGTCACAGAGGTCTTCACAGAGTATGTCACAGAGGACTTCACAGAGTATGTCACAGAGGACTTCACAGAGTATGTCACAGAGTATGTCACAGAGGACTTCACAGAGGACTTCACCGAGTATGTCACAGAGGACTTCACAGAGTATGTCACAGAGGACTTCACAGAGGACTTCACAGAGTACGTCACAGAGGACTTCACAGAGTATGTCACAGAGGACTTCACAGAGTATGTCACAGAGGACTTCACAGAGTATGTCACAGACGACTTCACAGAGTATGCATGAGCATATGGCAGAAAAGACAGTTGAGGTACAGTATGTACATTATCTGAGAGTAACTTACATTTTTTTTACTAATATGTATATTTTTCCATAGTTGCTTGTCAAATGTCAACAGTATGTAATTCTACTAATGTGTGAAACTCTAACTTCTAATCGTTCTGTTCTGTTTCTCAGATTGAATGCTTTCAACTGACTTGGCATATATGCTGCTCCACCACACTTTACCCTCTCAATTCATGTATTCTTTGCTTTCCTATTTAGACACTGGCCTCCCTCTCAGACGCCAGAGCTTCTTTCCTGCCTTCTCCACCTGAGTTCCATATGCTACCTTCATCCCTTGGATTGGTTCATCATCCATACACCTTTATCTTTCTATTATTCTCATTTGTCAAGTTTTTTTTGCAAGTGCTTACTTAAAATAAAAATACGTTTTTGCACGTTATCACGAGTAGTTGATTTTTTTCCACCACCAGGGGACAGTGCAGGTCTACTAAAGTGAAGACAGGGGAGCTTGAGGTGAGGTACTGTAAATGAGCGAAACAGTATGTCGAGTTTCCATCTGAGGTATACCAAAGTGTTTTTACCGAAAAGGCTCAGACTTTTCTGTTTCCATCTACGCAGGCCGGCACCCATGACTCACTGGGCCATGGCTCCGGCAGACCTGCTTCATCAGGCATATATATATAACAATGGATAACTGTGAACTTGAAAACCTTCTCACAAAGCAACTGTCTTCATAATGCAGAGGTTGTTGATTCTACTACCCAAGTCTTTAGTGTCACACTGCTGATGGAAACACAATTACACTAGAGCTGACGGTAAACATACAACACTGGTGACAGTGGAAGGAAATGCATCACTACAGTAGTAGCCTAGTAGTAGAACACCTCACCCTCCCCCCAGTAGTAGCCTAAATGATAACCAGGATGTCACATGAAACATCCACTGCTGCGTTCCTGCTCAGCAAACCCCAGTGCGACAGACTCATAGAGACACAATAGCAATGCAGCCTCTGTAGACTGCCTTAAAGGTTCGGTGTAGAGCAGGGAGCAGTTTGGGACATTTCGATCCAAGAACCAGAGCACCTCAGCCAGTGCAACGTTTTTAACTCTTACCATTCAAGTAGTCAGTGTGGGGCACCATGCGTCATGTATTATTGCAGTAGTGGTTGTACAGCGCCATGTGGAGGCACATCAGAAAAGGTTATTACAGAGGAGGTGTGTGTGTCAAATATCCCATCTGCAGAAGAACTAAGATCCAAGGATATTTTCATCTAAAAATCAGACTGACAAATGCAATATGTGCTGGCTTATGGCTCATATAAATAATGTTTTATACAATGTAAACAGTACTGAGATGTGCAAATACAGCGGTTGTTCTGTTCTCAGATCCGGTGTGTATTTTCATGTCAGAACCTTCCAGCAGTGCAGGTGGTGTAACCTGTCGGAAGGAACACCATCTCCTGTCATTGCTATCAATATCACCACAGATGCTCTGTAAGTGTTTTCCCTGGTCTTGTGGAGCGGCATCGTGCAGCCCAGGGGTGATTGATCGGCTCTCCCTGGCCCATCTGGAGGATACCCTGCTGCGGCTCGGTCCAAAGCCTCGCGGTCTCAGTTCTGTCAGTCTGAGTGAAGGGATTGAGGTTCTCACACGTACACACATGCACAAACGCATACATTACACACACAGGTGGAAACCAGTGGAGGCTCTCCTCAGAGGGGTAAGGGGAGGACCATCTTACTCAGTGAATTTAATAAAAATACGAAAAATGAAATAATGATCCTTTTTAGATAAAACTATACTAAACGTCAAGTAACTGATTCAAACACATGAAGGTAGCACCATGGTGTAGACAAGTGGTGTGTGGCTGCTATGAAAGTGATCAGGCTGTATTCATTCCGCAGGTTCTGTTGCAAAACATTTCTTAAATAGAAGCAAACGGAACGAAACCGGGAGGGACCTACCTGAATTTCTCCAATTGAAACTCTCGTTTTAGTATGAACTTGCAATGTTTGGACTAACTGTTTGGACTAATGATTCCTGCCAGATCAGCTAGATGCAGGCAAGACTGCAAAGCAGTATTGAATGTGTCACCTTGATTACTCCAATTTGTCTCTCGACCTACGCACCTGTATTATAAACTTTCATTTGTGATGGGTATAGGCCTAAACCTATGGCCTAAACCTATCAACAACAAAAAACGTCCTCCCTAATCTTAAACGGCACCGACTGCCACTGGTGCGCACACACACACACACACACACACACGTGTCCTATAGTGCACACCTGGCATTGCTGCTAGTGTCTGAGTTTTAGATCCCAGTGTCGCCTGCAGGTCAGAGCACAGCTGTGCGTGGATGTAAGAAGGGTTGTAATGTAGTGTAGCAGGGTTGTGCAGAGGTCAACTCCAACCACTGAGATGAGGTCCATTGTGATCTTTCTGGTTGAAACAACTTGTCATGATCTTCCTTGAAATTGGAATCTCTTTGAACATAATGATCTTTTGCCCTGTACAACAACCCCTCAAGAGTATTTTGCTACTTTAAATGGAGTCAATTGGCAATAACTCAGTTTCTTTATTTTGACCTGGCATTGTGCTGCTTATGTAGTAACCCATGAAATTAGTCAGACTGTTTCTTCCCAAGTTCAACTGTTGCAGCCTCTGATCTGCAAAAAACACATGGCACGTACTGCTGCTTTCTCTGCGTGCTCATTTCTTAATGCTAGAAAACAGTGGAGGCTGCTGAGGGGAGGACGGCTCATAATAATGTCTGGAATGGAGTGTAACGGATGGAATGGAGTGAATGGAATGGTATATGGTTGATGCCATTCCATTGACTCCAGTCCAGCCATTATTATGAGCCGTTCTCCCCTAATCAGCCTCTGCTGGAAAACGGTTTGTTTCAATCCTCATGCCATTGTGTGTCTGCCTCACATTTATTTCTCCTTGAGTCAATAACACAGTATCTGGAGTGTTATTGGCTCTAGTCACTGAATCAACATTGTTCAGACTTATTCTCAAAAGTCACTGAATTCTGTCACAAAATACATGCACTACACATAATCCTGAATAAACAGATCTGAAACAAGGAATGAATGTAGCAGATGGCTTGTTACCAGGAGGAGATTGGCATAGTTTGATTGGCATGGTTTGTTTTGCAACGAGGAAACAATAACCTGTACATAAGAAACATGGCTCCCAACAACACAGACAAGAAAGTAACTGTCAGCCTGTGACGGGCTGCCGACGCATTGTCCTCCTCTTTCTGTTCAGCCTGGGCTCCCTGTGACACAAAATCATTACACGACCCAGTACACTCCGTCTTACCCCCTCTTTATTTTTCTACAAAAATATTTCACCTTAGAAAAGACGGCTGAGAAATGTACATGTTTTTTGTTGTTGTAACTGCCATAGAACTTTTCACCTCAAATAGATCTGTATATATAGACTGTAAGTAAATATATCTTAGCAATATTAATAAATCTAGTTGTGTTTTGAGAGGGTGACTATCCTTAGAGATAGTTCATGTTAGGAGAGACAATGGAGAAGGAGAATGGCGCAGCTGGGTGACCGCTGGGTATCGCTGACAGCTGCAGTGGCCACTGGCCTGACCAGACCAAGGCATCATGAAAACCCCATCAAGCACATCCCCGAGTAGGGCTCGACCACAATCCCTCTGTGCTTATTACAAAAATACATCCTAATAATCAATGCTAACGGGTTACCCTCTCTGATAACGGCAGGAGGTGCGACTGTATCTCAGCTGAGAACAAAAAGAAAGATACAGGGGCAAAGGTCTCAAAAGGGCACGCGAGTCTAGTCAAGGAGAGAGAGTCAGTGTCATTACAGGAAGTAGTGTCCATTCCATCCAGATAGCCCTGACATTAGAAACTCAGTGAGAGAACAAGCTGTCCAATTATAGTGGAGTGTTCATCCGACCAGCCCACACATTACCAGTTGAATGAGTGAGAGGAGACAGATACATTTGTCCAGCTAGCTCAGACTGTAAAAAACGCACATGGAGTGGTCTGTGTGTGTGTGTGTGTGTGTGTGTGTGTGTGTGTGTGTGTGAGGGTTCTTAAAGTAACTTTCCAGTAAAAAAAATCATTTAAAAGTTAAAATTCTGCGAACTCATACGCAAATAATGCTGTTGACTATTCCTATACTAGTATTTGTGGCCAAAGCATAAATTGGAGACAAAACACTTGAAAAACCCAACCTCAAACAGTTAAAAAAATGCTTGGTTATTTCCTCAGAGAGGATGGTCATCTTCCTGAGGAGGATGAGCTAGCCATTCAGTGGTCTAGTCGTGTGAATATTTTTAATGACCGGTATACGCCAACACCATTCTGTTGTTGGGGCACGCCCCACAACATTCCAACAAAGAAAAGCTGCTTTTTAACATAATACATTTTTGGGGGGAAGGAAAACTTTCACTAATATTGTAATTAATAATAGGTCATATTTCACAGAAACCCCAAAACACTGGAGAGTTACTTTAAAGCTCTTATAGTGATTGCAGGAACAAGGGGACAGGGAGCACAGCATCCCAGAGGACCACTCTCCTTCTAGACTGCTTAGTCACGGAGGGACATTTTGCTATAAACTTGTTGTCATTATCATCATCAAGTTGATATACTATTTCCATTATCGTCATGTTATCACATTTCTAATTCAATCCAGTATCATAATTTAAACATCATTCATTTGAAAGCATATTGATCCATTGAGAAAGATTTGGTATAATAAATAAAACAAATTAACAATGAGGATCCCAATTAAGATAACAATAACAACTAATTCCTCCAGTCATTGTTTTGATTCGATGGTGTAGCTGGTCTGGCAGAACCCAGGCAAAAAGCCCCTTAAGCCAATCCCCCGCTCTCAGCAGATTGGCTGCTGTACTTCCTGTCACAGAGTGAGGCCGCTCCCCTCTGCTTACATCATAGAGGGAGGTAGGATAGTGCTCCAGAGACAGTCAAGAGGGCAAGTAGCCAGAGGGGGGAGGGGGAGGGCTGGGCTCCCAAGGGCGAGGCAGAGTTGGAGGTGCAGGAGCACACCTCGTAGCCGTTTTCGGCGTGGTCGGCGTGGTGCTGCCCGTGTAGCCGCGTGTTAGCCGTGTTATTGGCCTCTGTGGCTGGGGAGTCCGACTGCATCTCTGTACACACCAGCCAGTCCTTTCCTATGGACCGTGGGTACCCAGCCTCCACCTCCATATCGCTGCCCACCACACGCCAGTACTCCTTCCCCTTGAAGAAGTATGAGGAGCCTTAATGAAAAGAGGAAGAAGACAAAGAGGCTGCATAAGTGAAAAAGAGGGTGTGACGATTGATTTTGCTATGGTAATACATCAGTCACTTGATTCTGTCTCGCTGTTTTTCGTCCAGTCCCTCTCTCTATTCACCAGTTTGTTTTCCCACACCAGTTCGTATTCCCACAACAAACTCTCATTCTCTTCCTCTCTCTCAAATATAATTCCCCCCCTCATCTGTCTCCTGTGTCTCTACAAGCAGCTATCTCTTCCCCTCTCTCTCTCTCTCTCTCTCTCTCCCTTCCTCGCTCTTATCCTCCCTAGCACTATCTCTCCCACTCTTTCCATCCCTGCCACCACATCCACCTCTCTCCCTGAGGTCTTTGATGTGCTTCCAGTTCCCAGGCCCCCAGGGTCCACGTGTATGTATGAATCCTCTGGTGGCTCAGACTGTCATTTTTGCTTGTGTCCTGTGCTCACCGACATCAAACAGCTCCGAGCAGGACCTCTAGAGTTGGCAACGGTACAGAGCCCAGCACACGGAGGAAAGCGCTTACATACACTCAGCCACAGGAGTCGCTACAGGGGAGAAAGGATCTAACTGGCTCATGTGGAGACTCGGCTGGAGCTTGCCATGCGTGTGTGTGTTTATGCACTGTAGAGCGAGTGTGTAAAATGGCTGTGTGTGTTACTGAAGAAGGGGTTTTGACAACTTTTAGTCCCTATACTGTATGAATATGTTTGATAAGCTATTCTATGTATTTGTAGCTACATGATATGCTTGTTTGTGTGTGTGTGTGTGTGTGTGTGTGTGTGTGTGTGTGTGTGTGTGCGCTTGAGTTTCTGTGAGACAGATAGAGAGGTGAGGGCTGTATACTGCATGTGTGCTTTGGTGTGATATGACTTACCAATGTGTCAGACTGATTGTACTTTAATTACTGTTAGACTGGCCCTCCACTGGTTAGGGTCTGACTGAGATAGGCATGAGTAAGGAGCTCACTGCTGAAAGTACTGTGCAATAGCGGGGACATGATGCCCTAGCACCAACCTGCACCCCCCACACACACACACACACACACTCCAGCTGCAGGCGATTGCTGCCATGACAAACCAACAATGAAAACACAGGCTCAGCGATGAAAACACTATGGTTGAATCCCAAATGACACCCCATTCCTTACACAGTGCACTACTTTTGACCAGAGCCCTATGGGCCCTGGCTGTCATTTGGGATTCAACCATAGTGTTTTCATCGCTGAGCCTGTGTTTTAAATAGGGAATAGGATGCCATTTGGGACACAGCACCTATCACTCCCAGATCACACTCCAGATCAAAAGACCGAATATCAAATTACATGTTAGGGGCCGTCTGCATTGAGGGCTTTAGAATGCATAGCGGCTCCAGCAGGACTGTGGTTTAGGCAGGCTTGACTGACCAATGACCTGGGCTGTTTTTGACTAGATTAGTTTCCAGTCTGAGAGTTAGAGGGCAAGGGGGCTGGAGAGGAAAAGGACCCAGTGTGGGTTAGTAGTGGATATACTGTAGAAGTAGACCTGTCAGGACCCTGAGGGCAGGCATGAATGACATACACTCAGGTACTCCATTCTTTTTTACTAATGCTTCCATTATTTTTGTGTACTGTCAAGTGCAGTGTACTGAATGTGTTTTTCAGCTTGTATTTAGTTTTACGAAGTGAGCGATATGTGTATATGTAGTGAGTAAATGTGTGTGTTTAGTATGTTGATCTGTGTGTGTCTAATACTCACTGTCAGACCATCGCATGGCGTCGTCTAGTGGGGACGGGATCCCCTTCCACAGTGTGCTGTCTTTTGGGTAGCCCTGATCCATACGCCGTAGATGGTCGTCATAGCGCCAGTAGCGGTTGTCCTTGAAGAAGTAGGTCTTGTCATTGTGGAGCCACACAAAGGCCGCGTCTACACCCTCCATAGGCAAGCCGAAGTCACTGATTGGCCGAGGATAACCCTCCTCCACGTTGTTGTCCTTGAATATCCAATACTTTAGTCCTGAGGAGGCGGGACAAAGGAACGTCAATCAACGAGAGTGAACTGGATAACTTGTTTAATTTAATAACTCAACTGAATGAAAGTGACTTGTGATTAAATGTGTTTTGTGATTCAACTATTCAATTGACTGAAATATAAAGATTTAGGTTTTACCAAGATACAGGTTTTTACCAAGATACAGGTTTTACCAAGATACAGGTTTTATCAAGAGGTGTTCTTGTTTTTGTGCTTTGGTAATCTTGATTGTATTTTAAACTCTCTGTTATCCACAAAACCGTCAAAAACACCCTCCAAGGCCAATGATGACACACGTCCATCAATGATGACACATGAAAGCAGCAATCAGCAAATACACAATAACAAAGTGTTTCCCCACCAGTGTTTTGGTAAAAGGCTGAGGGATGCAGCCGGAGAAATATAACCACTCTGAAATTCATTGACAGAGCTATGATCATCCATGATGTAAAATGATAGTTTTAACCCTGTTTGTGGCTATATAGTGTTTGTTTACATTTGCTTTATTTACAAACATTGGAGTAAAACTATCTTATATTTTGTGTTCTGATGGGGTGTGACAGTTGAACTAATAAGCTCATGAGGCATTGTATAAGTTAAAATCTTTCAAGAATCAATGGGCACCGATCATGCATTTATAAGTTCACAAATGGAAGTAGCAACTGATAGACCTCTTTTCATGTGTTTCTCAGAACACATTCACCTTCCTTTGACCAGCCCATCATTGGGATCATAGCTGACCTCCCTGCCTCAACCACGGCCACGGCAGAGTTTCCGAGTTATGTACCTTTGAAGAAGACGATCTTGTGGTCCCCAGGTCTCTCGTAGACAGCGTCCACACTGTCCAGGTTGGTAGGCAGGCCTCTCCAGAACCTGTGGGTCTGAGCCGGACGCAGAGACACCAGGTGCTTCTCCCGCGTCAGACGCCAGAAATACTTCCCTAGGAGGAGGAAGAGAGAGAAAGTAAAATAAAAGTAGGAAGGAAGTGGAAGAGAGAATACAAAGTCCTTCTCTCTCTGTTTAAGTGTGTGTGTGTGTCTGTACAGGACTGTATGTGGAGTGTGTGTGTGTTTGTATGCATTGTATGTGTGTTAATTGTAAAATAAGATAAATGGTCCACAGGGATAACATGTGTGGACACCTCAGGGCATATTGTACCCAGGCAGGCACACAGCTGGCGGAACCAACCAAGCGAACAGGGAGAAGCAGATTCAGCCTAGCTCCCAGTATCTGTGTCGGACTGCCTTAGTCTAAGTTTGTCTGAGTTTAGCCACAGCCTGTGCATTATTACTTTGTAATCTGCAGCTCTACAGGGTATTAACAGCGTCCATACATACTTAACTTTAATTATTACCAGGAGTTCTCTTGAGGTCAACTGATGTTAATTAAGATTTTTTTTTGTTGCAAGAGAGACCTGTCTCATAAAACCTTATAACTGGACAGTAAAATGTATCCAGTTGATTGTGTGAGTCAGATGGAACTGGGGGCCCCTCTAGGGCTATCCCCTGTTTTGGTGTGAAGGTGTGTGTGGAACTCAGAGAGATATGCTTGGCTGGGTTCTATATTGATCGCAGGCAGCGCCACACTGTTTTCTCTCCTTTCTGGCCTCTCTCTGTACCTTTGAAAAAGAAGGCCTCTCCACGAATCTGGGCCACTGCATCGAAGTGACTTGTGCACCTGTTAGGGGCATCTCGTGCCGGCCTAAAAGAAGAAAGAAAGGGAGAGAGGGGGAGGGGAGAGAATGAGAGAGAGAGGGGGAGCGAGAGACAAAAGTGAATAATATAATTAATTGAAGAAACTAAGACAGAATGCTCTGTACACCAAACCACTTCTCTATCCCCAGTCAGACGTACTGTAATGTGTGTACGTGTTACTATGCCAGTCTAAATCAGTGTCTTCTCATCTTAAACCAATGTGTGCGTGTCTCTGTTTGTTTCATGTATGCAAAGCGCCCATGCGCACTATATTTGTGTTTATTTTCTGCGTATGCGTGTCAATTAAAAAACGAGCCAAACATCAGAGGAGATGTTATCGTCCTGACGCAGGAGACCGAGGTCCTCACACGCATTATCCCAGTGCTAATGACTGAGTAAAGCGCTTGACGTGTCCTGGCTGCAAATGACGAGGCAATTACAACGACAGGGCTGCTTTTGTGAGACGCTACTCGCCTAGATCCTTATTAACAAAGATCTCCATTCAGGGCTTATTAACAGAGGAGCTGCGAAGAGACTACTATATTAGTGACCTTTGTCGGGCTAAATCCACCTTCTCCACACATTATCCAGCAAGATGAAGTGGAGGAGAAATGAGAAGGGAAAGCTACAGAAAAGAGGACAAAGTCTCCGCTTTGTATGAAAATCTATTACATTAGATGAGTGCTGTGTCATCTGGAGACTGGATTTGGTATAAATGGACTCATTTTGTACTGTTAGCACACGCTCGGCTGTACTTTACTGTGACTCGAGAACAAGGTGAAGTAAGGACTGCTATCTCTCACTGCTGCGGCGTTGTGACAATGTCCAAACTCGCTGACCTCCAGGACAGATGGATGACTGAGGGAGAGAAAATGGGTCTGGAAGTTTCTGAGCTTCAGTTTGGAGGTATACAGGGGTGTGTAGATTTAATGTGTCTGCTTGTGTGTCCATTTGAGTGTGTGTGTGTGTGTGTGTGTGTGTGTGTGTGTGTGTGTGTGTGTGTGTGTGTGTGTGTGTGTGTGTGTGTGTGTGTGTGTGTGTGTGTGTGTGTGTGTGTGTGTGTGTGTGTGTGTGTGTGTGAGACTTACGGGACAGTAGATCTGTTCTCAGGGAGGTCCAGTAGTACAGGTGGGTCAGCGGTCTGGGAGGGATCATCAGGACGCGCCGTATGAGACACTGAATCTCTCACCCCTGGGAAAGATGAGAGGGCAAAGGTCAAGTCAACAGCACTTTGACACGCAACCCCACATTCAGATACAGATATTCAACACATAGGCTGTGTTTACACAGGCAGCCCAATTTGTATATTTTTTTCACTTATTTGTCTTTTAACCAAACAGATCAGCTCTTTTGCCCATAATTGGGCAAAAGATGAGAATTGGGCTGCCTGTGTAAACGCAGACATACAGCCCCAGCATGACTCAACATGGTCTCTCCCTCCCTCCCTCCTTCCATCTCTCTCTCTCTCACCCTCCCTTTCTTCTTTGTCCTACCTTGCCCGCTAACTCGAGTCTCTTCCCTTCTCCCCCAGCCACTTATCCTCTCTCACCTATCAGTCTTCCTATCCTCCTCGCCTCCCTCTCTCTTCGCCCCTCAAGTATCTGTCTCCCTCTACTCTCCTCCTCTTCTACCTCTCTCAGTAGCATGGCACACAGTGATAAGCAGGGCCTGTGCCACAGGGATGACCAATTAAAGCCCTCTCTTCGCTCCTTGCATATAAACAAATCAATTCTGCTTCCTGTGCCGAGGCCTTGGGTTTTCTGCTCTGCACCGCCCATGTCGCGCTGAGGGATGGGCGGCCACATCCCGCTAGGAATCATAGGAGACATTTGCAGTAGGAGACATTTGCAGTGAGTGGTTGAGGGGTGGTGGTAGGTAGGATTTTCTGCACAGCATGTGTACATAGAAGGGATGGCAGGATGCCAGTCCAGTGATCTGTGTAAGCGAGGTAGGTGAGGTAGGAGGGGGCAGGTATAGAAGAGTTATGGAGGAGTAGCTAGGCAAGAGGTGTTCAGATGTGTGGGCCGAAGGATAAAGATGACTGAAATAGGAAAGATAGGAGGAGAGTGGAGGGAGATGACTGGAATATGTGAGATGGAGAGGGGGAGGAGAGAAAGAGAAGTGTTGGTTATAGGAGAGAGGCGTGGGCTGGAGAACGTACCGTAGAGCTGCCAGACGCGGACCTTGTCCTCATAAGGGAGGTCGTACTTGAGTGGGTCCCCCACAGGACCCTGGTAGTACGGCCTCATGATGGACTCTATTGCTGAGGTGTGGGCCAGGCCAATAGCATGACCAAACTCATGCACTGCTACCGCAAACAGATCCATCCCGTGAGAGTCTGAGGAGTGAGAGCGAAAGGATAGAAGTGAGAGAGATAACGGTGAGATTTCTCCATCCATTGGAGCAGAGAAATGCTTTAATAAAGCTTTTGTATCATGAACACACCCCTCACTGATAGACAAGACAAGTCAGAAGAATGTTGTGTTGGACTGCCCTAGAAAGCCTTGGCTTGAGTGAACTGGAATGGCTAATAGGAGCAGGAGCCTATGAGGAGGTAGGCCCCAGGAGCCGAGAAGAGAATCAGACGATAGGTGACCGAGTTGATGCGACTCAGGATCTTGAATGGTCCTACATAGCGCAGGGGAGACTCCGAGAGTACTCTTTTAAGCGGAGATCACTGGTGGACAGCCACTCCCGCTGACCAGGTTGGAGGAGCCGAAGGGGCCTTCGTTGTCGGTTTGCCTGGTGTTGTTGTCAAACAGAGGAGCGGAACAAGGAGGATTGCGCTCTGGTCCAGGTGCGGCAAATTTGTCAAATGAACGCCTCTGCTGAGGGCACCCCCGCTTCGGCCTCCTGTTCAGGAAACGGGAGGGGGTGTGAACCCAAACTGACACTCGAAAGGTGACAGTTCAGCAGTGTGTTGAGAGCATATTCGGCCCAGATGAGGAACTTGCCCCAGTTGGTGACTTGAGTGGAGACAAAACAGCGGAGGAACTTCTCCAGCTCCTGTTTGACCCGCTCAGTCTGCCCATTCGTCTGTGGGTGGAACCCAGAGGAGAGACTCCCGACGCCCCAACAGGGAGCAGAAGGCTTTCCAATACCGTATGATGAACTGGGGGCCACGGTCCAAGACAATGTCCTGTGTGAGTCCTTGTAGTCGAAAGACATGGCTAATCATGAGATCAGTTGTCTCTTTGGCCGAGGGCAACTTGCATAGGGTGATGAAATGGGCGACCACCAGGATAGTGGTAAGCCCTTGGGATGGAGGTAACCCCATGATAGTCTAGGGACAGGTGGGAACCAGGGCCGGTTGGGGATGAGCAGAGGTTGGAGCAACCCAGCCCGTTGCTGTCATGAGGACATGCTTTCGGCACAGATGAAGCAAGCTGTAGCGAAGGATCTGAGATTCTCAATCATGTTGGGCCACCAGAATTTCCGCCTCAGGAAATCGTGTCCGATTAACCCCTGGATGCCCTATTCATGTAGAGGAGTGTCCCAATTGTAGTACTCGAGAATGGGCTGAGCGTGGAACATAAAGTCTGTTAGTGGGACCCCTGCCGGGGTCAGGTTCTCAGTCTGGGCTTGTCGGTCCGTGATCTCAATACTCCATACTACAGGGGCCACAATGCGGGATCTGGCGATGATGGGCTTGGGGTCTTTCTCCTCGTTAGAGACATGTTGTTGGGACAGGGCGTCTGCTTTCTGGTTCTTGGATCCCAGGTGATATAGGCTAGTGTGAAGTTGAACCTGTTAAAAAACAGAGCCCACCGAGCCTAGCGAGTGTTCAACCTCTTCGCTTCTTGAATGGAGACCATGTTCTTGTGGTCCGTCCAGATTACGAAGGAATGAGGTGCCCCCACCAACCGGTGTCTCCACTCGTCAAGTCCCCATTTAACTGCCAAGAGCTCCCGGTTGCCAGCATCGTAATTGCATTCCACCTTTGAGAGCCGCTTGGAGAGAAAGGCACATGGGTGCAGTTTCCTGCTCCCCTCATTCCGCTGTGAAAGGACCGCCCCTGCTCTGGTATCCGAGGCGTCCACCTCTACCATGAAGGGACGAGCAGGATCAGGATGAACAAGGATGGGTCCGGAGGTGAAATGTCTCTTGAGCTCCTTAAATGCCCTGTCAGCCTCAGGGGTCCAGCAAAACCGGGTCTGGAACTGACGGGTTAGGGCTGTGAGAGGCGCTGCCACCACACCAAAGTTGTGTACGTCTGTAAAAATTGGAAAACCCTGGCCTTGTTTGAGTGAGGCGGGACGGGGCCAGTCGGTGACCACCGTAACCTTTACGGGGTCCATCTAGATGCTGGCAGGAGAGATAATATGAGAGATAATATAGCCCAGGAATGAGACTTGGATACGTGGAACTTACACTTCTCTATTTTGACATATAGCTGACTCTGCAGGAGGCGTCTCGGGACTTGGCGGACATGCAGGATGTGTTCTGGAAGGGTCTTGGAGAAGATCAGGATGTCGTCGGGGTAAATAAAGACGAAACGATTCAACATGTCCCTAAGAGTGTCATTGACCAATAATCCGAATGGCATGAATCATAGTGGCCACTAGGGGTGTTAAAGGTAGTTTTCCATTCATCTCCCTCCCTGATTCTCACCAGATTGTAAGCATTGCGGAGGTCGTTTGGTGAAGAATTGGGGCCCTTGGGCAAGCTCCAAGGCGGAGGACATCAGGGACAGGGGGTAACGGTTCTTAATCATAATCCTGTTCAGCCCTCGGTAATCGATGCAGGGATACAGATCCCCATCCTTCTTTCCCACGAAGAATAAGCTTGCGCCAGCTGCGGGATGTTGAGGAACGAATTCCAGTATTCCACCCACTCTCGGCAGTGAGGGTGCAGAACTCAATAGTGAAGTCAGCCACTGCTCGCGGAGGTTGAAGAGCCGGCTGCCCGCTTCTCGTCTGCCGATTGGGTGGTCGAAGACTCGTTGCAACTCGGAAATGAAGGCTGATATCAAATAAAATGTTATTGGTCACATACACATATTTAGCAGATGTTATTGTGGGAATAGAGAAATGCTATTGAGCTGCAAGATGGTGGCTGCTGTTCCCACACCACTGTTGCCCATGCCATGACTTTACCCGAGAGTAGAGAGAGGATATAGGTGATCTTGGCCCGATCGGTGTGGAACAAGAAGGACTGTAGCTCGAACACCAGAGAGTACTGTGTTAGGAACCCCTTGCATCTTCCCGGGTTGCCGTTATGCTACTCGGAGGCTGGGATCTTTGGTTCCCGGTGCAGGTTCCCTGGGAAATCTACGGTGACGACTGGAGCACTGGGCGCTGAGACTTAGGCAGTTGTTCCTCCTGGGTTGTGAGTGTGCATTGGTTGGAGGGAGTCGGTAAGTGGCCGGAGAGTCTCTGATATTTGGGAAAGTTGTTCTTGCTGTCACCCCAGCAGTGCTCCTTGGTGGGTTATAACATTCTTGATCTGGCCGATCTCTGCTGGGTCCATGCTGGAGGCAGACGCTTGCTGTGACATGAGGTAGGACCCAGGAGCAGAGAAGAGAACCAGACGAGGAACCAGTGGTTTAGAATAAACGTAAATACTTTACTTGGAAAAAGTTCAACAGTAGGTACATAGTAAAACTGGGACAACAATAAACACTAGGACTCGAAAACCTACTCAGGAGACAAACACACACAGCAAACAAATCAAACATCTGCAAAGGGTAACAGAAAACACACATCTCTTAAAAGGGAATCATAATTAGTAATAGAAAACACCTGAGCGTCATAATAGTCTCTAGGGCGGTCTCTGCCGCCCTCTTCTGACAGGTGGAACCATGACGCCAATCTCCTGTTTCTGTAGCGTGAGGCAGCTTGATGCACAAGTACACCACCTGGACAGGACGCTAGTCTATTGCAGGGCCTTAACCCCCATTGATCTCCTTCATGTTGAGTGTCAAGCAAAAAGCAAATCGTTTTTACAATCTTTGGTATGACTCGGCCGAGAATCAAACTCCCAACTTTTCAATCTCAGGGGGACACAGTGTTTTTCTCTTACTTCTAAACTCATCTTCATATAGTTACAGTTAAGGAGACTGGCAGACAGGCACAGAGGCTTTTAATGCTTTTAGGGTAGTGGTGCAGAGAGATAGTTATGGAAATGCAGCCTGATCCACGAGCTGTCAGTCACAGACGAGCATGGAGGGACACCTGGAGCGAGGGCAGCATGCTAGAAATACCGTTCCTCTCCTCCACGGCTGAATTTGCTTTAAAAAAAAAAGATGGAAAACCTGTTCGTCTGGCTCTGCTAAGCGAGACCAAGAGTTCTAACCTGTGGCTAAGAGATTTCGATTGCGGCTCTATCATCCACCAAACTCGGTGTGGTGTGTGTTAGTGTGCCACAGCTAGCTAGGTTCCCTGGTGCTTTGTGTGTGGCTAGCTTTAGATTAGCACAGGCTTTGCTGCATCTCAGGGTCATGCTGAAACACAGACAAATGAGAGAGTTGGTGATAGATTCACTCCTGGTTAGTGTAGCCACCAGGGCGAGGAAAGCCCAATTCATGTTGTAATCTAAGGGAGCACATTGTGCAGAAATGGAATGGAGAAATGGAGGAAGGGATAAAAGTAGGGAGAGAGGTTATGGTACCATGGTGCCATTTCCTTTACAAGGAGTATGCAGGGTGGAGGAGGAAGCATCTGGGCTGGGATGGGTGACAGCAGGAGGTACAAAGAGAGAGAGAGAGAGAGAGTACAGGCCAGATGGAGTCTGTCTGTCCCATTAGATTTAGGGATGGGAACCTTTTCTAAAAGCAAGCCACAGGTGGCCAGAAAAGGGTGCTGCTGGGAAAACATTAGGAGTCTGTGGAGGATGAGAGGAACAACCCCCTATTCCCTTTTAGAGTCCTTTGTTCACTGACTACAGCAGGTTCAGCCTTGTGGCTGTTTACTCAGCCAAAATGCGTTCAGCTTTGTGGAACCTGACTCCATGCCCCTGTGACCATCTCCAAACATGACTAGGGCTCCATTTCGATGTCTCTCTCCAATCCTCAGGAGAGGGCTGCTGTTCCTCTGTGGTGATGGCGATGGTGGTGATGGCGTGCAGCCTGATAGCCATGGGGTGCACCCTGGTCTCTGAGGAGCCAGTCAGCCAGAGCAGGGAGACTAAATGACTGGCTGACAGCTTGATAATGTGGATGAGCAGGGTGGAGCAATTTCTACCTTCTCCCATATCATTCTCTTCTCTGTCTCTCTATCTCTCTGTCTCTCTTTCTCTCTCCCAGTTTCACACAAACATGAACACACTCAAGTGTGCACACGCACACAGGCATGAACCAAAGCCAAATTGAAAACACACCTGCTTAATGAGCCTTTTGTTTCGGCCACCGTAAGCTGTCTGCATTAGCGAGCAATCAGCAGTGAGATTATGAATAAAAGCAATCTGTCTGCTGTCAAAACAAAAACAGTGTTCCATTTATGTGACTCCGGCCCCAAGAGCCTACCCTGGCCACCACATTTAATGTCACCCCTTTACAATCAACCAGTGGGGAGCAGAATGCTAGCAAACTTAAATGGAGCTTTCAGCATTCTTCTAGCTCCGCTGTTCTTCAAATGCCCATTTTAAATTCAGTGGTAATTACATACATTAGCAGATGGCCCTCAAAGGGTGGAAAGTTGTAAGGTCCTGACAAGAACAATACAATGGGAGATTAGAGAATAGGCAAGGGGCGAGAGAAAAAAAAGGGTGAGAGGAAAAGCAATTGCTCAAGTCCTTATTCCTCTGGTAACGTCCATCCTTCTTAAGAAGATTAGGGCCCAGGAAGTCTACAGAACCACCGCGTTTCACTGCTAGCTCTTAACCTTACAAGTTTTCCAACCTCTCCAAAGATGATCCTCTTGTTGGAAAGTTGCAGCAACAACAACCCACTCCAATGTCTAGGATATTGGGGGGGGGGGGGGGGGAGCCAGGGCCAGGCTTTGAATCCTGTTTCAGACTGACTGAAAAGGACCTTAATGAAAGAAGCACCTGTATGGCTCGCTGTTATGACAGAAAACTAGGGACAACTAGTTAAGGTTTAACTCCCATTTCTAACCCAAAGCACCAACAACGTTTTCATTACACATGTCAAAGAACACAATCCTTCAGTGTCTTAAAACACAACAACAACCATATCACACATACATGTACATAACGTTAGTCAAGGTAAGGTATTGGTATCAGTTTTAGTAAGTGATCTTTGAGATTAGTATCCTACTGTGTGGGGGGGACTAAGAGTCGCGGTGTTGACCCGATGGACTGTGATGTTGAGAAGAAGTTAAGAGATGATTAATTAACTGTATTTCCTGCACCTCGGTTGACTCACGTCTGCCACCAGAAAGTCAAGGATAACACGAAAAGCAAACAAACACAAATAAATCCAAGTGCTGAATGACTAGGAAATTATACAAGAAATCAAGATGGTGGTTTGGGGTGTTCATTCGTTTCAGTAAAAGGGTTCATATCATAAGCAAATACTGGAGCGATCTCATTCCCTGTGTGGGTTGAGAAGGGTAAATCATAATATTTATCATCATCATTATCCTTCACTTCCACCTCCTCATCATCATCATTTATTCATGCAGTGATGTGAGATAGCATGGAGAGAGGCTGGATTTTCCAATCATCTTCCTTCACTTTCTCCCACTTCATTAAATCTAACCCTCCATCCGCCAACCCTCTCAGTGTATTCCCTTGACCCCCACCGCCTCCCTCCCTCCCTCCCTCCCTCCCTGCTCCACCTGCCAGTCCCTGTGTAGGCAGCTGCTGCCTGCCTGCCCGGCCTGGCCTGGCCTGGTGGGAGCCCTAATTGGAGCAGAATGAGCCACTGTCCAGGAGCATATGGCCCCCAGGCCTCCTGCAGGACAGCGGGAGACCAGGGCACGACCTGGCAGCCTGGCGCCATCACCAGGCATACAAGCTGGGCCAGTCTGCATCACGCAGCACCGCTTCTCTCCTACCCCCACCTCCTACGCCCTACACTGAGGTCTGGGTCCCACAAGCAAGCATACAAGGCCCTTCCTCGTCCTCCATTCGGCAAATCAGATCATGACTCCGTACTCTGCTCTCAGCGGTTCTAGTCTCATCATAGACAGGGAGACGTAGGTGGAGCTCATTCTTGAGAAAAAGAGACAAACATTTTCCAAAACTGTCTGCACTCGCCTGCCACCCTCTTCCTCCGTCTGTCTCGGGAAGGAAGGAGAGGTAAGGTCATAACAGAGAAGGCATGACTTTCTCCATCAGAGATGGACAGGGAGGGAGCGATGGGAAGCCACATTGAGTCCACTCAGTCTAATGAGATTGGGAGAGGAGGGGGGGGGGGGCAGTCCTCAGCCGAGCAGCAGCAAGCTGACTTAATGATTAATGAGAGCATCCCTGTGTCTGGGAGCATTTAGTAGATCTGAACGACCCATGGCTGACCGACCAAACGCTGGAGCTGCAAGGTGTCACAAGGTGTCACTGGGCATCACACACATGCAACCACGTGCAAACTCCTGGAAATGCACATACACATAAATATAATGAACAAATGAACATGATATCACATATACAATGCATGCACAATACACACTAGTCGCTGAAGGTACAGTAAACCACCAACCACTCACCTGGTGATCTGAAGGTCCAGGCCTCATCATCATCAAAGTGGGTGTCCCCGGCCGTGAACCTCTCTCCGGGGAAGAAGGCGTGTGCCACGGTGCCTCCCGGCCCATCAAAAGGGTACCCGTCGTTGTGGTCGGCCTTGGTGAAGTCGATCTGGATGTCTGCGTCGTTGCCAGCAACTTCATGGAAGTTGAGGGGGGAGATGTCACTCCAGACCTTGAGGGCGTAGTACATGAGAGCTCGTACCGTATCTCGACCCAACAGAGGAGACTCCTTAGGAAAGGTACGAATCCTGGAGATGGAGAGGAAGAGAAGAGGGAGAGGGGACCAGGTGGGAGAAGAAGAGAGGAGAAGAGGAGAGGATGAGAGGAGAGTGGAAGCAGATGGAAGTAGGAACAGGGAGAGAGGAGGGCCAGGCAAGAGAGGAGAAAAAAAGATAGGAGGAGAGGAGGAGAGAGTGTGAGAGGTCAAAATTCAAAATTAGAATACAGTACAAGTACACTGGCAGAGCAGCATTCACTGTTCAACAAAATGTTAGCTGATGCCAAAATATTGCCAGTTCATGCATGACTACAGGGCTTGTTTGCAGATACCCACTGATTGTATCTCCTTTTCCATTTCATGGCTTGGTGAGCCCTCGCAGCTGGAAACACATTGACCATAGTGTTAGAATACATCAACATCTTTGAACTGAGTTGCGGAGAGAGAGGAGAAAGACAAAAAATTAGATTTTTTTAGGAATAACTTTTGAGGTACTCCCTCCCTCCCTCCCTTCTCTCTCTCTCTCTCTCTCTCTCTCTCTCTCTCTCTCTCTCTCTCTCTCTCTCTCTCTCTCTCTCTCTCTCTCACTGACTCACACTCTCTGTCTCCCTATCTCCCCCATCTCTCTCTGCCTCTGCTGCAGCAGTAATAGGATTTGAATAAACAGTGGGGCAGTCATACTCTCGCCCTCTATCCCCTCTCTCTATTTCCTACCCCTCTTCTCTCACTCTCCTCTGTGTGTGTTTGTCCAAACCGTACAGAGAGTGATTGGGAACCCACTGTGCCACTCCCACACACACATCCCCTCTCCTGCGAGGGCCATTTGGCCTCTCCACCCCAGACGAGATCGGTAGGAAATGTATGTAAAGTTCACCTGTTAAAGCTTGAGGCCCGCTAGGAGTCCCCCACACACACAGACCCCCACACACAGACCCACACACACAGACTCACACACACAGACCCCACACACACAGACCCACATACACAGACCCCCACACACAGACCCACACACACAGACCCACACACACACAGACCCACACACGCACAGACCCATACACAGACCCCCTGCACACACACAGACACACAAGACCCCCCCAGAGTGGGATTCACTTAGCTAGCCATCCTCCATTCTCTATCTACTAAGACCAGAACTATCACATTCCCCAGCAACAACCCCAGACCAAAAACAAGCTCAATAGCATTATTACAGGTGCTTGGTCAGCCATAGTGTAGGAATAGCAGCTTGCTAGCCAGGTCAGAGGCAGACTCCCCTGCATCACAGATGCACCTTAGAGACTGCTTCCCTATGTACAGAGTCTAGATCTGACAAGCGAGGTATGTGATGTCTCCAATTTCTTTGAGCATTCAATATGGCTCAGTGTTATTGTACAGTCATTGTTGATGTGTCGATCATTTTGGACCCCACTGTAAATAGATACATTTTTTGTTGTTTTGGCTCTGTACTCAAGCACTTTGAATTTGACCGGATAAAATGACTATGTAGCATGTCTATGTATCATATGCAGACTCTCAGCTTTAGTTTGAGGGTATTTTCATCCACATCGGGTGAACCGTTTAGAAATTACATCACTTTTTGTACATAGATTCCCCCCCATTTTAGGGGACCAACAGTTTTGGGGAAAATTCACTTATATGTGTATTAAAGTAGTCAAAAGATAAGTATTTGGGCCCATATTCCCAGCACACAATGATTACATCAAGCTTCTCACTCTACACACTTGTTGGATGCTTGCTGTTTGTTCTGGTTGTGTTTCACATTATTTTGTGCCCAATAGAAATAAATGGTAAATCAAGTCTCCCAGGCGCAACTCAAATGTTGACTCTTCGTTTGCAAGTCCAGTCACAGCTCCTCTGCGCTCCCATAGTCTGATGACTCAGAATAAGAGTGGGGAAAAAAACATAGAACGTTGAAACAAAGTAATTTTTCTCTTTCTCACTTAAATCTCTCAGCAGGATTAACCTCCCTAGCCCTGATATGAAATGAGCTGTCTTTCTCTCTTCATGGAAACGTATATATGCAAACATACAGATTCTCTCTACTGACATACATATGCAGACACACATGGACACACGCAGGTGCGTTTAAAGGATGTCACGGATTCTTGCTTAACAAGTACCTCTTCCTCCTGATTCGGCTCACACCAAGGCTCAAACCCAGGACCTCTGCTTTGAAAGCACATGTGACCGCCCTCCCAGAGCCTCTTGCCATTCTTATCAGTTGCGCCACACAAAAAGCTAGCTGATCGGCTATTCGGTGGCGCAAGTGGGGACACATCCCCATGTGCCACACACACACACACACACACACACACACACACACACACACACACACACACACACACACACACACACACACACACACACACACACACACACACACACACAGTGCTCTTGTACACTAAGGACCTGGGGAAGAGTTGCAGGAGTACTATTTGAAGAATGTGCCAATTTGAAGGCTAGAAAAGAAATTGTAGCTCGCGACATGTTTAATTAAAAGTAGCTCTCATGCTAGAAAAGGTTGGAGACCCCTGCTCCAGAGAGATCCCTGAGTGAGTCTCTGTCAGCCCTGACCGAGACAAGTCTTCTTCTCTTTGTTCCTCTGAAAGGGACTGCCACCCCTGTCCTGCAAAACTGTCTAGGGCTGTGAGAAAATAATAGGACTTATCGCTGACACAGGGACTTAACAGTAACTCTATCCTTTAACTTTGACTCACTAGGCTGAGTAATAAATGAGAGTTAAAAAAGATCATCGCTAAGTTAAAATGCAGTGAACTTGTGAGGTTTAAAGATATAGTGTCCTTCAGCAGGATAATACTCCCGTCCCTCGATAAATCCTTTGTCAGGAGTGAGTCCCATCTTCCTCCATCTCCCTGTCAGAGTGGCTATCCCAGCCGTCAATCACGGCTATAATGATGACAGCACAGGGAGAAGGGTGGAATTGATGTGGTGTCCCCTCGTTATTAGTATCACTTTATGGTAACACCCTCATCATTAGATCACCCAGCTATGGTACAATGACGATGTGATGGGGCTTCCTTAGGTTCCTTGGGTCTGTCCTTTGGTTCGCATACGCCCGACTCTCTCCTCCCCTACTGTATCCCTAAAATATATATTTCCTTAACACTTGTGTGTGTGTACACCACTGAACATATGTGACAACCTATACTGTATCCAACTTATCACTCTTATCCATGCTCTTTCTCTGATCCATTGTATGCATCAAGTCACTCAAATCCAAATAGGAACCAGAGGGTACACTAAGGTCATGGTGACAGAGTGACTGATGCTTATAATGACTGTCTCCTTCCTCCACTGCAGCATGTTAACCCCGGCCAGCCAGCCAGCTGGACTAGACAGACAGTACAGGGAAGTGAATCAGAGCTTGAGACCGACAGACAGACAGACAGACAGGAACGTGAATTAGAGCAGTAGACAGACTGACAGAGAGCGAGAGAGAGAGAGATTGAGGGAGGGAGGGAGGCTGCTCTGCTTTCCCCACCTATCTGTTCAGGTGATTAATACATGCGCTAACGAGCAGGAGGCTGTCTGCTGGGGGATAATGGGCTAACAGTGTGTGATGAACTGGACTGTGTGTGTGTGTTTGTGTGTAGGTATGTGCTTTTGTGTGTCATTAGGAGGCCATGTCTTCTGTCTAACAATAATGTGATTTATGCTTGATTCAGCAGGCTCTGTGCGGAGGCCAAATTGAGCTCAGTATGGCGATGCCGTGCGCCTCCCAAATTTTGTTGATGGTAGGTGGGGGCGGTACATCCTGTATAAACACACTCACATTCTTGACAACTTTGACAACTTTTCACAACAAACATGGAGAACTTTGATGAAAGGCATTCACAAATATAAATATCTTTAGGATACCTCGTGTAGGGATTTGAAAGACATGAAAATGTAAATAGTCTGGGTAGCCATTTGATTAGATGTTCAGGAGTCTTCATGCTTGGGGCTAGAAGCTGTTTAGAAGCCTCTTGGACTTAGACTTGGCGCTCCGGTACAGCTTGCCTTGCGGTAGCAGAGAGAACAGTCTATGACTAGGGTGGCTGGAGTCTTGGCCCCAGTGATGTACTGGGCCGTACGCACTACCCTCTAGTGCCTTGCGGATGGAGGCCGGGCAGTTGCCATACCAGCCAGTGATGCAACCAGTCAGGATGCTCTTGACGGTGCAGCTGTAGAACCTTTTGAGGATCTGAGGACCCATGCCAAATCTTTTCAGTCTCCTGAGGGGGAATAGGCGTTGTCGTGCCCTCTTCACGACTGTCTTGGTGTGCTTGGACCGTTAGTTTGTTGGTGATGTGGACACCAAGGAACTTGAAGCTCTCAACCTGCTCCACTACAGTCCTGTCGATGAGAATGGGGGCATGCTCGGCTCTCCTTTTCCTGTAGTCCACAATCATATCCTTTGTCTTGATCACGTTGAGGGAGAGGTTGTTGTCCTGGCACCACACGGCCAGGTCTCTGACCTCCTCCCTATAGGCTGTTTCGTTGTTGTCGGTGATCAGGCCTACCACTGTTGTGTCATCTGCAAACTTAATGATGGTGTTGGAGTCGTGCCTGGCCGTGGCAGTCATGAGTGAACATGGACTACAGGAGGGGCCTGAGCACGCACCCCTGAGGGGCCATGTGTTGAGGATCAGCGTGGCGGATGTGTTGTTACCTACCCTTACCACCTGGGGATGGCAATCAGGAAGTCCTGGATCCAGTTGCAGAAGGAGGTGTTTAGTCCCAGGGCCTAAGCTTATTGATGAGCTTTGAGGGCACTATGGTGTTGAACACTGAACTGTAGTCAATGAATAGCATTCTCACAAACGTGTTCTTTTTGTCCAGGTGGGAAAGGGCAGTGTGGAGTGCAATAGAGATTGCCTCATCTGGGGATCTGTTAGGACGGTATGTGAGTCTAGGGTTTCTGGCTATAATACAGACGTCAGTGCTACGGGTCAGTAGTCATTTAGGCAGGTTACCTTAGTGTTCTTGGGTACAGAACAGTGTTCTTAGCCCTGAATCACTACGAGTGGTGCGTTTTAAGAGGTGCAGACCAATTTATTGGATGTGTATGACTCACTCCGCTATCTTCTGCTCCCCGAAGCGCAAGAAGTATTAATGCTCTGACTTCTGTGGAGGCTGAATCGCCATAAACGCTGTAGGCCACTGCAGATGGCGGATTGACCATAAACCGGCTCTAATACTGGGACTGTTCCGGGTTCATGTCGCAACAGCTAGGTCCACCAACCTACGCTCTCCCCAACCAATTAATCTTCATCCTCACACTAGTTAGTTCTGAAATCAGCCTATAATGGTGTCCTATACATTACTCCAGTCAACGATAGCGAGTCTCATGACCACAAGGCATTATTACTGGATTTACCATGATCATTGTTCCATACTTCTCACTGTTAAAGGGATACTTTGGGATTTTACTTCCACAGTCAGATGATCTAGTGGATACCATTTTTATGTCTCTGTGTCCAGTATGAAGGAAGTTAGAGGTAGTTTCGCAAGCCAATTCTAACTAGCGTTAGTGCAATGACTGGAAGTATATGGGTATCTGCTAGTATGCAGATAAAGGACCTCAATGCCAAAATCCTGAAATATTCCTTTAAGTGTTGTCTCACAGGTGACTCACAGGTGATCTTTTGACGTCAAACCAAAATCAACCAGTCTCATACGTAAAAAAAAAATGATACAAGGACAACAAAACAACACAAGATCAATCCTTATTTTGGGGTTTAAGATACGGTATTATATGTTTGCTTGTTCCTAAAATAGAGCCTGTTTTGGACTGGCTGTGAGCTCTGCCTCTGCTATTGATTATGTTACAAATACCCCTTCCTTCAATGAGTCGATATGGTAATCCAGCCCAATAGAGAATAACCTTCGCTGACAGGCTTAGGCTGCTAGCTCACTAACAATACTATAGGTCACAGGAGGTTGGTGGCACCTTAACTGGCTCGTGGTAATGACTGGGGAGGAATATGTGGAATGGTAACAAATACATCAAACACATGGTTTACAGGTTTCCATTCAATAAATATAGACCTATCTTTGCTAAATACGTTAACTTGAACCCATTTGCAGTCCACATTGTTCTAAGTAATTGCATGTCTTCAATAGCATTCACACTGATGTAGAGGCTAGGCCTACTGTACATTAAATTATGTCTGAGCATGGACATGCCAAACGTTGTCAATAAGCAAGATTAAATTCATTCTTGATAAGGCCTAAACAAAGCGAAACGACATTTTGTTTTAAATATGCTGTGTCACACTTATAGGCACCATAACTTCGGCACGTGGGCATATAATATTAAAAACAAAGCAGACTATGGAGGGTTTTACTCACATCCAAACTTCTCACAGTAGCTGAAAAAAAGATACAATATAAAGAGTAAGGGAGAATGTCCACTCACTATTGTACTGCTCCCAAAAAGGTCTACGTTTTCTGAACATAATCGGAACCCATCTCACAGATCACATCGCATTCACACATCTCCAGAAGTTGCATTGAATGCGCGCGGCGCATAAAATCAGGAAGGTGAATCATTCTAATAAGATTGATCAAACGAAAAATGAAAAACAAGTAATCTGTTTATAAAAATACAAATACATTCTCTGCTCAAATATTTTTCATTGAACACACACACAAATGGTGTATAGGTATTTTGTAGAAAAGACAAGGATGAAATTCTTATCTAAACATAAAAGAGAAGACAGAAACAACAAGACCCAGAGTTCTGGGTCCAAAGTAAATAATACAAAACAAGGACATGTAAACAGAAAGAGGGCAGATGTCACCCCCCCTCTTACCTCCCCACAGCACTGAATGGTCCAAGTAAGAGAGGAGAGGCTGACACTTTCAGACACTCACAGGAAGATCAGAAGCGTGTCTGGGGTCAATTGAAGTCTCTAGAACTTCAGAGACTATCCTAACAATTCCACACCAATAACCATACAAGTTAGAGCAAAGGGCAAAGCAGTGGAATAGTGTACCCTGCACAGCATGACATTTATCACACATAGGGGAGGTATCAGGAAATATCCTATGCAGCTTAGGTTTTGGAATAGTGTAATCTGTGTAAGATCTTGAATTGTATGAGACGGTGTCTGGAGTTAATGGAGCAGGTGTGGATATACTCCCAAGCTCTCTTCCCAATCTGCTACAGAAATGTTAGTGCCTAGCTTTTCTTCCCATTTTGCCTTAATGGCATCTGTAGATGGTGTGCTAACAGATTGAAAAGCATCATATAGACGAGATATTAGTTTGCCTGAGGTGGGACAAATGTTGATGCATCCGTCAAACATGGAAGGTTTAGCATTTCTAAATGTAGGAAGATGTTTTCTAACAGTTTTCTAATAGTCTCTTATCTGTAAGTATCTGAAAAAGTTACTTCTGGGAAGATTATAGATTTCCTTCAACAAATCAGAGGCAAAGGTCCCTTCTATATATATTGTAGATCCCCTGTGGTATTGATCTCTAGTTCTCCCCATCGCTCAAAGGTGTTATCAAGGTTAGAGGGGGAAAAGGAGGGAATCCTGGCAACAGGGAGCAGGAATGATATTGGTGTAGGGTCAAAGTGGACTTTAATTTCCTTCCTGAGAATTGATTCTATTTCCTGAGAATGTACCAAACAAATTAATCAAATCAAGAATAGCTGGAATGCTAGACTGGGGTTCTGTTACATAGAGGAGAATGTCATCTGTGTATAGAGAAATCTTATTTAGAGTATCTTCAGTATTATAGCCGTGTATTGCTGCATGAGATCTGATCGCCTGAGCGAGAGGTTCAATAATTAGAGCAAAAAGCAGAGGCAACAGCGCACAACCTTCCCCCTCTATAAAGGTTAAATCAGGGCGACAATGATTGGTTAGTGAGTATTCTCGCACAGGGGTTCCTATATAAAAGCTGGATTCATTTTGTGATCCCATCTCCAATATTACATTTCAGTAGGACTGTGAATAGATAGGACCACTCAATTTGGTCAAAGCCCTTTTCGGCGTCCAGAGATATAACGGCAAGGTCCACGTTGGGTAACCTCTGAGAATACATAATGTTGAAGAGGCGCCTGAGATTGAAAAATGAGTTTCTGTTAGGGATAAAGCCAGTCTGGTCCGAATGGACCAATTTTCCCAATAAAGTGCTAAGCCTATTAGCCAGAGTTTTTGCGCAAATCTTTTGGTCTGTATTAAGGAGAGATATTGGTCTGTATGACCCTACCACTTCCGTATCTTTACCCTTTCTATGAACAACTGTAATGAACGCCTCATTGAAAGTAGGTGGGAGATCTCCATCCTCAATGGCCTGAACCAACATTTTGTGCAGGTAGGGAGAATATTGCTGAATGTTTTATAGGGAATCCATCTGGGCCCGGGGTCTTGCCACTATTTAGAGATGTAATTGTTTCTCGAATTTCTCCAAGAGATATTACCTTATTCAGGAAGTTGGAATCTTCCTGGTTCAGGGCAGGGAGATTACAGTCCTCCAAAAAGATTAGCATAATTAAGGGATTAGGATCTGCTTTAGATGTCTCACAAAACTGACGAAATCTGTCATTGATGTCCTTGGGGGAAGAGAGTAATTCCCCAGTTACAGATTTAACTTTGTGATCATTCGGCATCATGGCAAGTAATTTGTGTGGTTTGTTACCAAATTCAAAATATTTTTGCTTGGCATAGAGAAAAGATTAAGCAATTTTAGTTGAGAGAATCTGATTATATTCAAATTTCAAAGTGTTCATTTAAAAAAAATGTTTCTCCATAGATGGATGGCTAGCATTCTCCCTATCCAGTAAGTGAATTTGTCCCTCCAGTTCTTCCAGTTTTCCTCTGTTTTGCCTACTCCTGGAAGCCTGAATGGAGATGATACAGCCTCTCAAATAAGCCTTCACTGTTTCCCACAATAATCCTGGAGTTAGTCTCTGTGTTGTCATTGGTACAGTGCCATGCAAAAGAATTCATCCCCCTTGGCGTTTTTCCTATTTTGTTGCATTACAACCTGTCATTTAACATCTTCAACCTATGGGGGCGCTATTTATCATTATTGGATAAAAGACGTGCCCGTTTTAAGCGCAATATTTTGTCATGAAAAGATGCTCGACTATGCATGGAATTGACAGCCTTGGAAAGACAAAACTCTGACGTTTCCAAAACTGCAAAGATATTATCTGTGAGTGCCCCAGAACTAATGCTACAGGCGAAACCAAGATGAAGTTTCATACTGGAAATGCCCCAGATTCTGAAGGCGCTGTGTTCCAATGTCTCCTTATATGGCTGTCAATGCGCCAGGAATGTGTCGTTTCTCCAAGGTGTCTGCAGCATTGTGACGTGTTTGTAGGCATATCATTGGAAGATTGACCATAAGAGACTACATTTACCTGGTGTCCCGCCCGGTGTCCTGTGTCGAAATTATTGCGTAATCTGTAGGTCCATGCGTGTTCCATTTCTTCAGAAGAGAAAGTCAACTGCCACGAAGGATTTTATCGTCGATAGATATGTGAAAAACACCTTGAGGATTGATTCTAAACATCGGTTTGCCATGTTTCTGTCGATATTATGGAGTTAATTTGGAAAAAAAATCGTGTTTTAACCAGTTGCTCCTACCCTCTACTTTTTTGAACATTTTGTTAAAAATCGCGCAACATTTCAGCGCCCTGCTACTCATGCCAGGAATATAGTACGTTCATATGGTTAGAATGTGTGGATAGGAAACCCTCGGACGTTTTTAAAACTGGTTAAATCACGACTGTGGCTATAACATAACGTGCGTTACATCGGAAAGCGCAGGAAAACCTGATCACAGAAAATGGAAATAAATATCCTTGCGCAATTGTTCACAGTGAGCCGAATTAGATAAGACCGAGCATTCAACTCCCACAGCATCCCCATGTTGTCTAGAGTCTTGTGAATTGAATCATCTTTGATTCTTGGTTGAACCGAAACAGGGGCACCACTTACCTCCAGTCTCCGCCCAGATCATTCTCGAAGAGCTCTTTCGTGAAATTTTTTCCAAGACGACAGCTAATGATTTTTACATCGCCTACGGATGATTTTTTTTATCGCTTATTAACGTTTACTAATACCTAAAGTAGCATTACAAACGTATTTCGAAGTGTTTTGTGAAAGTTTATCGTCTACTTTTTGAATTTTAAAAAATGACGTTACGTTGTGAAATCGCTGTTTTTTTCGTTTATCACACAGTCTACATATAACGATATCTTGGCTTTATATGGCCCGATTTAATCGAAATAAAGACCCAATAGTGTTTATGGGACATCTAGGAGTGCCAACAAAGAAGATGGTGAAAGGTAATGACTGTTTTCTATTTTATTGTGCGGTTTGTGTAACGCCGAAATGCTAATTATTTTGTTTACGTCCCCTGCTGTGCTTTTGTGTTGTAGTGTATTGGTGCATGCTATCAGATAATAGCTTCTCATGCTGTCGCCGAAAAGCATTTTAAAAATCTGATTGCCTGGATTCACAACGAGTGTAGCTTTAATTCGATACCCTGCATGTGTATTTTAATGAACTTTTGAGTTTTTGAGAAGCACACGTTGTTCAGTCCATCCTGAGGGAAAGAGAGAGAAATTTCCCAGCTCCCATTGGTGAAACTTTTTTTTTGCGTCACCGGGACGTTCGGGCACGCTGAACGTCTCGTGAGCGCGCGATTCTCACAGTTACACGCCTCATCGAAAGCAGGCTTCACGCTGAAGACGTAGAAACTGTTTCCATGGTTATAACTGCTTGGGAAGTGTGTATACGATGACGTTGAAGTGGTGGCAACTTTTTTCATTACAAGAGAGACTTTGGGAGAATGCATGCCCTGAGACTTCTGCTTTACATAGAGACAAAATTTAAACGGTTTTATAAGCTTTAGAGTGTTTCCTATTCGATAATAATTTTTATATGCATATATTAGCAACTTTTGACAAAAATTTATCATGGTTTATATGGGTGCCGAATTCCTCCAGAAGGGGCAGTATTCAGGGCTAGCCCCAACAGGTTAACTAATACTATTAGCATTTAGCGTAGCACATTTGCATTTCCAGAGCTCTAGTTGGGACGCAAGCGTCCCAAGTAGAAGCAAGAGGTTAATGACTTAATATATATATATATATATGATCCTATGCTAGGCTATCAATACTGTTACACAAATGCTTGTTTAGCTATGGTTCAAAAGCATATTTTTAAAATCTGAGATGACAGTGTTGTTAACAAAAGGCTAAGCTTGAGAGCAAATAGATTAATTTCATTTCATTTGTGATTTTCATGAATAGTTAACGTTGTGTTATGCTAATGAGCTTGCGGATAGATTTACACAATCCTGGATACAGGTTTTTTTTCGTAGCTAATCGTGACGCAGAAAACGGAGCGATTTGTCCTAAACAAATAATCTTTCAGGAAAAACTGAACATTTGCTATCTGAGAGTCTCCTCATTGAAAAGATCCGAAGTTCTTCAAAGGTAAATGATTTTATTTGAATGCTTTTCTGGTTTTTGTGAAAATGTTGCCTGCTGAATGCTAACGCTAAATGCTACGCTAAATGCTACGTTAGCTATCAATACTGTTACACAAATGCTTGTTTTGCAATGGTTGAGAAGCATATTTTGAAAATCTGAGATGACAGTGTTGTTAACAAAAGGCTAAGCTTGAGAGCAAATAGATTAATTTGATTTCATTTGCCGATTTTCATGAATAGTTAACGTTGCGTTATGGTAATGAGCTTGAGGCTGTAGTCACGATACCGGATCCGGGATGGCTCGACACAAGAAGTTAAATAGATTTTTATTTGGATTTCATGTAATGGACATACACAAAATAGTCCAAATTGGTGAAGTGACCAAAGCAAAAACAACAAAGAGACGACCGAAACAGCTCCGTCAGGTACAACACACACTAAACGGAAATCAACTACCCACAAACACCAGGTGGGAACAGGGTACCTAAGTATGGTTCTCAATCAGAGACAACGATAGACAGCTGCCTCTGATTGGGAACCATACCAGGCCAGACACAGAAATACAAAAACATAGAACAAAAACATAGAATGCCCACCCCAACTCACGCCCTGACCAAACTAAAATAGAGACATAAAAAGGAACTAAGGTCAGGACGTGACAGTACCCCCCCCAAAGGTGCGGACTCCGGCCGCAAAACCTAAACCCATAGGGGAGAGTCTGGGTGGGCATCTGTCCGCGGTGGCTTTGGTGCGGGACGTGGACCCCACTCCACCAAAGTCTTGGCCCTCCTTTGGAGCGGCGACCCTTGCCGCCGAACTCGGACTGGGGACCCTTGCAGCGGGCCTCGAATAGAAGGGTGACTCTGGCAGCGCCGGAGTGAAGGGCAGCTCTGGCAGTGCCGGAGTGAAGGGCGGCTCTGGCAGCGCCGGAGTGAAGGGCGGCTCTGGCAGCTCCTGACTGACAGGAGACTGGCAGCTCCGGGCTAGTGGGAGAGTCTGGCAGCTCGGGGCTAGAGGGAAACTCTGGCAGCTCCGGGCTAGAGGGAGACTCTGGCAGCTCTGGGCTAGAGGCAGACTCTGGCAGCTCCGGGCTAGAGGGAGACTCAGGAGGGAGGAGACGAAGAGACAGCCTGGTCCTTGGAGGAGGCACAGAATAGACCGGGCCGTGGAGGCACACTGGAGGTCTCGAATTAAGGGCCTGCACAACCCGTCCTGGCTGGATGGTGATTTTACCCCGGCACGTGCAGGGCGCAGGCACAGGACGCACTGGAGGCACAGTGAGCAGGGCTGGCGCAGGATATCCTGGCCCGAGGAGACGCACTGGAGGTTTGGAGAGCAGGGCTTGCACCATCCATCCTGGCTGGATCCTCACCCTAGCCCTCAGATGCGGGGAGCTGGGATGTAGCGCACCGGCCTCTCTGACTTCCTTGCCAGCCGTGCCAACTCCTCATAGTGTCTCCGCTCAGCCTTAGCTGCCTCCAGTTCCTCCTGTGGACGGTGATACTCCCCAGCCTGTGCCCAGGGTCCCTTGCCTTCCAGTATCTCCTCCCATGTCCATTTCTCCAGATAGTGCTTCTGCTCCTCACCACGCTGCTTGGTCCTTTGGTGGTGGGTAGTTCTGTAACGGCTGTTGGTGGAAGAATGTGAGGACCAAAGCACAGCGTGGTACGTGTTCATCATGTTTATTCGAAACTGAACACTAAAATGCAAAAATAACAAAGAGACAACC
Organism: Oncorhynchus nerka; assembly: GCF_034236695.1. Taxonomy (NCBI): domain Eukaryota; kingdom Metazoa; phylum Chordata; class Actinopteri; order Salmoniformes; family Salmonidae; genus Oncorhynchus; species Oncorhynchus nerka. The sequence goes on from NW_027039968.1 coordinate 84,408, forward strand.
GAAACAGCTCCGTCAGGTGCAACACACACTAAACAGAAATTAACTACCCACAAACACCAGGTGGGAACAGGCTACCTAAGTATGGTTATCAATCAGAGACAACGATAGACAGATGCTTCTGATTGGGAACCATACCGGGCCAGACACAGAAATACAAAAACATAGAACAAAAACATAGAATGCCCACCCCAACTCACGCCCTGACCAAACTAAAATAGAGACATAAAAAAGGAACTAAGGTCAGGACGTGACAACAGCGGAGATTGGAGTATCTGTCCATAGGACCACTTGAAGCCGTACACTCCACAGAGCTGGGCTTTACAGAATAATGGCCAGAAATAATCCATTGCTTAAAGAAAAAATAAGCAAACATGTTTGGTGTTTGCCAAAAGGCATATGTGGGAGACTCCTCAAACATATGGAAGAAGGTACTCTGGTCAGATGAGACTAAAATTGAGCTTTTTGGCCATCAAGGAAAACGCTATTTCGGGCACAAACCCAACACCTTGCATCACCCCGAGAACACCATCCCCACAGTGAAGCATGGTGGTGGCATCATCATGCTGTGGGGATGTTTTTCCATAGACAGGGGCTGGGAAACTGGTCAGAATTTAAGGAATGATGGATGCCAATAAATACAGGGAAATTCTTGAGGGAAACCTGTTTCAGTCTTCCAGAGATTTAAGACTGGGATGGATGGTTCACCTTCCAGCAGGACAAAGACCTTAAGCATACTGCTAAAGCAACCCTCAAGTGGTTTAAGGGGAAACAGTTAAATGTCTTGGAATGCCCTAGTCAAAGCCCAGACCTCAATCCAATTGAGAATCTGTGGTATGACTGAAAGATTGCTCTACACCAGCAGAACCGATCCAACTTGAAGGAGCTGGAGCAGTTTTGTGCCAAACTTATAGAGACATATCCCAAGAGACTTGCAGCTGTAATTGCTGCAAAAGGTGGCTCTACAAAGTATTGACTTTTGGGGGGAGGGGGGGGGGGGGGGGGCGAATAGTTATGCACGCTCACGTTCTGTTTTTTGTCTTATTTCTTGTTTGTTTCACAATAACAAATATGTTGCATCTTCAAAGTGGTAGGCATGTTGTGTAAATCAAATGATACAAACCTTACAAGGCAAAAAATAGGGAATTGCCAAGTCACTGTAAGTGCCATCCTGGGTCGACCAATGAGATAAGCAAGCTATAACATCTCAAGGTTATATTGCGTGAACAATGCTGGTCTAAACATAAACCATCTGCAACCGATATAGACAACAGTACATTTACACATTACATATTACATGTGTATATATGTGCGCATGTACACATGCACATACGTGCGCGCACACACACACACATATATATACAGACATAAGCATACACATATATACACACACACACACACACACGCACACACGCGCACACGTGCACACGCACACACACGCACACACACACACACACACACACACACACACACACACACACACACACACACATACATATATATACATTCAGTTGAAGTAGGAAGTTTACATACACTTTAGCCAAATACATTTGAACTCAGTTTTTCACAATTCCTGACATTTAATCCTAGTAAAATATCCCTGTCAGTTAGGATCACCACTTTATTTTAAGAATGTGAAATGTCAGAATAATAGTAGATAGAATGATTTCTTTCATCACATTCCCAGTGGGTCAGAAGTTTACATACACTCAATTAGAATTTGATAGCATTGCCTTTAAATTGTTTAAAACTTCATAAGCCTACTTCTGGTGAAACTGGAGGGCACACAATTCAAATAAAAAATCATAAAAATTATGGATATTAAACATTTAGGTACATACAAGTGTCTTATATCGGTTGAAAGCTTACATTCTTGTTAATCTAACTGCACTGCCCGATTTACAGTACATTACAGCGAAATGGAATGGTACAGGTTGGTTTTTCTTTGGATTTGCGCCTCACATATAACTTCAGACTTCAACTGTATATACACACAAACATTTATACCAAAAACCTAATGGGTAGAAGGGGCCTGCGCAATGACAGAAGCAGAATGGCACAAAACTCCAACATGATATCCAGGTGTCTGATGCCACCCCATCTGCCCCGCCCCAACCATCACCACCAGTCCTCTGCCAACAATAAATAAAAGGTATGCTGATAATATTAATAATAGTAATAATAATAATGCAAGATTTAAACAAATAAATAAAAATAATAATACAAATAAATGAATAAATAATAAATACATAATGCAAGACTTGAGAAATAAATAAATAAATAATGAAACAAAACAAAAATGGGGGACTAGAAGAATATCCATCTGAAAGTGTCATTGATCGAACCTGGCATGCCACTCGAACAGGCATCCTCTAACCTCCAACGACAGGGCAGTCGTCCAGCCAGAATGAAAGTGAAATGAAAGTGAAATGAAAGCTCTGACCGCCCTCCATTGGCTCGGCTAAGTGTCTAATATGTCCGAGAGCAACAATAAAACTACAGTCGGCAGCCCTTGCTGAGACAGTTTAATAAGATTTCATCCGCTATGGCACAGTATGGATTTGAGTCCATGAGCAGACTCTAACACACAATGACAAGGTGCTCTAACCCGTACGGGGATTGCTGTATATTCCAGAATAAACTTCTCTGTGTCCAAAACCGAGGAGAGCCAAATCTTCTCACTAGAAGGAGGGGGGGGGGGGGTAATTCTGCGTCTGGCAGGGAAGAGCAAGGCTGGGCGAAGATGGAGTTTGTAGAGTTTGGTCATGACATCTCTGTAGCCGGCGCAATGCTTTGCTACATCGGGCGTATAATCCTCATAGACACGGAAAGGATGTCCTTTATGTAACAGGTTACCCCTCATTCGAGCCTTCAGCAAGATAAGATCCTTGGTCTTGAAACTGTGACAACAGAGGATGGGCGAGGATGTTGGCCCGGTTGGCACGGGGACAAGAGATGATAACTGGGCGAGGACGTTGGCCCGGTTGGCACGGGGACAAGAGATGATAACTGGGCGAGGAAGTTGGCCCGGCCCTGGCACGGAGACAAGAACGTGATGTGAACGGTCCAGCAGCGGATCCGAAGCCAAAACATCCGATCCCATTGTATCCCTCAATAGCTTGGCGAAGAAGTCGGTGGAGCGAGAGCCAGCCTCCACTCCCTCTGCCTGACCAACAACGTGAAGGTTATGACGTCTGGACAAACCTCTAGGCCGACCACTTTCACAGAAAGCCCCTGCACACTCTCCTGCAAGGATGTGCATAGCTTCTCTAAGTCGTCGATCCTACCAGGATTGAATTCAGAAGCCTTCTCAAGGTCCACAATACTCTGGCCCTACGAAGAAACCTTTCAAATGGTGTCCAGTTCAGCAATAGTAGCCTTAAAACATTTAGTTCTCCCAGAGCCCGAATAAGTTCTGAAAGTGTCACGTTATTTCCGGTGCCTTCCGCCATGTCGGTCTCGTTGTTTGGTGGGGAAGAGGCCTCCGATGAGGATTTATTGTCCTTTAGTCGCCTATTACCCAGCATGTTCACATAAAATGTACAATATTGTACTAGAAAGAAACGAATGTTGTAAAAAGTAAAGTAGGTTAAGTTAGAATGTTTCACAAACACAGCCGTTCACTCCAACATGCTAGCTCCGCCCCTTCAATCTGTTTTTTTGAACAACAACAATAAATAAATGTAAAATGTAACGACATCATAAAGTCGCCAGGATACAAATACTTTTTGTTATAGTAGGGAGGGCCTGGGGTTTGAACATATTAAACGGAAAACAAGCAATTGTTACAGGTTACAGATAACTTCTAAATACGATGGGCGTAACATGTAGCCTTTACATCATGGAGGGGGTTTAACGCACGAGACCTGCATGGCTAAAATAATGTGGGCCTGCCTACAATGCAGAGATAAAAATGGAATGTCTACTCACTGTTTTACTCCTCTCAAACTTGATATTTTATAAATCTTTGGTGATTTAAGATTTATTTTCAAGCGGTCTCAGGAGCCAAACCCTTTATCGACAGTATTGACTATTTCGCGATTGCATTGGGTATTTAAACTAAATACAAAGTATACATGCATCAAATGCACATTAGTCTACTCTTGATCCATGCGAATATGGACAGTGTGCGTCATGGCTGGATAGGCTGTGTTTCCACTTTCAATATTCAAGTCATAACCAACTGCGTTACCTCTAAAAACAGTTTTTGTTTGGTCTTAAATATACCTACCATCGCTGCCTGAAATTAGAACTTTGGATGATGTTGTAAAGGACAAGTCAAACATATTTCCACCCCTCCCATCTGAGCGCAAGTGTGCAGATATAAGACAGGTAAATTGCCGAACCTGGCGTTAGGGCTGGAAAATGACCGTTTTTAGATGATGAAATAGCAAACTAATGTGCGTTTGACACTAGCGCCGCCTTAACGCCAGCTGAAAATAGCTCCCTACACACACAAACACACACACACAAACACACACACACACACAAACACACTCAGGGAAGTTCAGTGAAGTCCACACTTCAATAGAGTTCCACATATAGATGTGGAACTCTATTGAAGTGTGGACTCCACTGAACTTCCCTGAGTGTTTTTGTGTGTGTGTGTGTGTGTTTGTGTGTGTATCGCTCTCCACACAGCTCCCAGCCAAGTCCCTGCCCCATGACCCTCTGCTCTACACCAGCCCCTTATCACCAGCGCTCTCAAACAAACCAGTAAGGAACATTATTACAGTGTTTGAGCCCTGACCTTACTGTCACTGGGGCTGGTAGACCCGAGGCCAGTCTGACTAAGAGCAGTAAGTAGAACTGACTGAGAGAGAACTTCACCTGTTTAAAGAACTTCTGTTGACTCTTTAGATGACTGGAGGAACATGGATTCAAGCTTCTTTTCTGGGATGCTTTAATTTGCACGGTGCAGTGAGGCAAGACTGGGTTTAAGTCAACAGATAATCAATGGGTGCTACTTTCCAAACCCCAAGGTAAAGAAGCATATAGAAGATATGCTTGGTCTCTGAGCTCTACAGCCCAAACCAAGAAATCTGTGAGAGAAAACTCCAGCTCTCCATCCAGTGAGCACAGTGTTTTCAGGACTCTGTACAAATCAGTACTAGTGTTAATACAAACACATTCTCCCTGGTCTCAACAGACAGTCAGGCTGCCAGCAGACAGTAGAGGTGAGAGGAGAGCAGGAGCAAGCAGACAGGAGCAAGGCATATGATTGGCACTAGAATGCAGGTGAAAGAAGGAGGGAGGGAGAGAGAGAGAGAGAGGAAAAAAGGAAAGAGATAGATACAACTGCAGGATCTGTCAATGAGGGGGAAGAAAGGTGCGTGTGTGTGTGTGTGTGTGTGTGTGTGTGTGTGTGTGTGTGTGTGTGTACGTGTGCATGTGAGAGAGGCTATGTAGGTGTCAGCAACTTACGCACGCACACAGAAATGTTCCATACGCACAAAAAGCGTATTTCTCTAAAAGTTGGTGCACAAATGTGTTTACATCCCTGTTAGTGAGTATTTATCCTTTTCCAAGATAATCCATCCACCTGACAGTTGTGGCATATCAAGAAGCTGATTAAACTGCATGTGAGCATTACACAGGTGCATCTTTCGATGGGGACAATAAAATGCCACTCTAGAATGTGCAGTTTTGTCAAACAACACAATGCCACAGATGTTTTAAGTTTTGAGAAAGTGTGCAATTGGTATACTGACTGCAGGAATGTTCACCAGAGCTCACAACCTCACACCATGTGTAACCACGCCAGCCCAGGGCCTCCACACCTGGCTTCTTCACCTGCGGGATCATCTGACACCAGCCACCCGGACAGCTGATGAAACTGAGGAGTATATCTGTCTGTAATATAGCCCTTTTGTGGGGATAAACATATTCGAATTTGCTGGGCCTGGCTCCCCAGTAGGTGGGTCTGGCTCCCAAGTGTGTGGGCCTATGCCCTCCCAGCCCATGGCTGCTCCCCTGTCATGTGAAATCCATAGATTAGGGCCTAATGAATGAAATTAAATGTACTGATTTCCTTATATGAACTGTAACTCAGTAAAATAGTTGAAATTGTTGCATGTTGCAATTATATTTTTGCTCAGTATACCCCCTTGCTTCCCTTCCCCATGACCCTGGCCTGCACACACATCCATCTGCAGTCCAGCACAGCGGTCCGCATGTAGGGACTGTTTGTACAATGTTTCACCCATTTCATAAAGTAACCTCACACATCCAACGCTGATCCTCCCTAAAATCCAACACGCCTGCTCAACACCATGTGCATCATTAGCCATGGACTAGATTGTACATGCAAAGCAGGTTATGTGTTCCATACCATCACAGGTACCATACTCTCTACCATACCCAGTCCACACTACATCTCCCCAGTCAGCCTCACACTGGTAGCACACAGACTGACGTTGTGGCCAGGTGGGTTTATTCTATTGTAGTGTACTGTACCTCCAGGAGAGGTGTCTCTTGCTCCACTTGTTCTGGGGCGTCAGGGCTCGTCTCCTGCGGCCCACCACCGCCTCGGTCTCAGACAGGTCCGGGAGGGAACACCTCGGGGTCTTCATCAGGCCCAGGGTGGCTTGGTCTGAGCAGGGGAACAGATACGCAGATGTACACGTTCATATTGAGTAGTAAACTAGTGAGCATGTCGACCCATTAATCAATTAAAGCTGTATTGTTTTAGCAGAACATAACAAGACAAAGACAAAGACAGTGTGTGCATACGTGCCACACACACACACACACACACACACACACACACACACACACACACACACACACACACGCACCTAGCACTCCGGTCTCCTCCAGTCCTCCAAACTTCTGCATAGCTTTGATGGCTTTGGTCAAGGCCTCCTTGGTCTGGAGCTGTCCAGTCACTGGGTCAGGGGGTGGGAGATACCCAAACTTACTCAGCCAGTCCTGGAGGAGACAAAACAGGAAGTGTTAAGGACCATTCCAGCCATTCCAAACCCCTGTGAATGTGTCAGTGTTATGAATGTGTAGGTGTGTGTGTTTAAACATCTACAGTATATATTTGATGTGTGTTTGAGCAAATGCATGAGAATATTTGAGGTTATACAACGGGTATGTCTAATTCTAGATGGTGTCTAATTCCACAAGTTACCACCGACTAAATCTATGACGTTAAAATGCCTATTTACTCTGTTCCATCTGACTGCGCAATACAGTGTCTCATCAGCCCAGCCAGCCAATTTATAAACTTAATCTCCACTGTAAAAAGCTTCTAGACATTATCTCAGATTTATTTTAGACTTACATTTAGTTTTCAACAGCAGAGATTTGTATGAACCTTGCTGTCTGTCTCTCTGACATTTGCAACATTGTTTAAATATTGAAATTCAATCTCCAGCTGTCCCATAGTAATGAACGTGCCAGGATTCGGGACAAGACAGTCTGGTAGCTTTTCTCAGCTAGTCGAAATCATGAATCAGCATCAGTTTTGTGGATATATGCAAAGAAATCCCATTAGAAAAACACAAAATGGAGTCAGTTTGCTGTCATTCCAGATTCAATTTGAAGTGATTGCTGTCTAAGTTAGTTGGTTAGCTTCTCTGAACAGTGTCCTGGCGGGAGAGCAAATTTCCTATGCCAGGCGAAATCGTGCATCATTAGCTCATTGTTATAGATGTATTCTGTTATTCTGGCTGCACTGTTTGATGTGACTGTGTTAGCCGAAGTTGTCTAGCTAGCAAGCGAGGGATAAGAACATTGGGAAAGGGAAGGGAAAGCCTAGTCAGCTGCACTAATCTGAGAGTTAATCATGTCTGGCTAAAATGAAAGTTAAGTACTGACATCCTCTCTAACCACTCAAGCATTTTCTCCTCCATCTCTGAGCATGCAGTCAGAGTTGGTTAGTTTTAAATGGGCTTTTGATCAGCGTTGAGTGATGAACGACTTGCATCGATAGCCAGGACACCCCCTTCTATTGACAACACTCCACAAATTACCCAAATTGCTTTGTGCTTACACCGCAATCCTACCGATGATATGTGCCTCCCCATCCATGGTATTAGCAGAGTTCAGGGCTGCAAACTGGGAAAAGTTTCTGGTGCAACGTTTAAGGACTCTTAACTTTTACTTGGAAGCACATGAAGTTACGTTTTCTATTCAAAAGGTACAAATCCTTCTACCTCATAAAATACATTTAAAAATAATTTGATTTAAACCACTTCATAACTCCAGCTAACGAACAAAACTAGAAAGTTAGTCACCATGACTACACTAATCAGTGTGTGTGTGTGTGTGTGTGTTTGACATCTCAAGTCTTGGAGTGTGAAAGCGAAAAGTGACATTCTGAAAGTGTTGATTCTGTGAGCAATGTGTTTGCACAACAGCAGTGCTGTCAAACTAAACCAGGGCACTCTGACTTCCTGCTTGCTTAACTCAGCAGCCAGCTCACTATATCACCACAATACCACATGTGGACACTCAAACACAGCCACTGGCCCAGAGCCTCATTCTATTGCCTGACCTATGGAAGCCAATCTAACACATCTGATAGCTGCAAAGGCTACTGGAGAAAGAAGGAAAATGGAAAAAGTTGGCATCTATAGCAGCTGAATTAGAAGAATGACGACATCAGCATTTCACTCGTCTGCTGACTGGAGAGTGGAGAGAATGGAGAGAGATGTTTTGTGAGTCGAGGGGTTTTGGGCGGTACTGGGCCATTCTGCTGAGCTTATAGATTTTGTGTTGCCCAAAAGTCCAACTGCCACCACACAACTCTAGTTTTTAATGTATTAGATTCAGTAGAGCAAGTGTTTGGTAAACTATTTATTGTATAAATCTAAAGCTTTTCATACTGTACACTGGCTTGGGCATTCGCTATGCTGACTCTGAGACACACCTAATACCCATAGAGAGAGAGAGAGAATACAGAGGGCAGTGCTCTGTACTGAAAGGACAGCCCCTATGGAGGACAACAAGTAATATCCTCTCCTCTCTTCTCCTCTTTCTATCACTAAATTCCAGTCTCATGTTGACTGTGGTGTGCTACACTCCCTGCTGACACTGTTTGTGTGTTGACCAAGCATCCAGCTGTGTCTCTCTGTGGAGAGAGGGCTCACTCTGTCTCTCTCTGTGTGTGTGTCTGTGTGTGCATGTGTGTGTGTGTGTGTGTGCGTGTGTACATGAGTTTATGTTTATGTGTGTGTGACGGTTTCTCTCTCTCCCTCTGTCTTTCTGTCTGTGTATGTGTGAGTGTGTGCATGAGTGTGCATGTGTGTGTGTGTGTGTGTGTGTGTGTGTGTGTGTGTGTGTGTGTGTGTGTGTGTGTGTGTGTGTGTGTGTGTGTGACTGAGTGACTGAGTGACTGAGTGTGACTGAGTGACTGAGTGACTGAGTGACTGAGTGAGTGAGACTGCTCTCCTCCTCTGGCAGGCTGGGAAATCGATGCATGACAAGTTAGAATACACAGCTCCTCCATGGCATTGACCAGGCACAGTTATCAACTACAGTGCGGGCTCCTTCAGCACTGGGAGATGAGATTCCTATCACCCGCAACAACACAACACAGCCACACCAGGACACCCACACTGCCACAGTCCTTTCATCTACTTACCCAACTCTAAACCAGCCTCTGATTAAAAGGCTAGGACAAAAACCAGCATACACCGTTGAGAATCAGAGGTATACGCCACTGGCCTGATGGAGAAAGGGAATACCAATATAATCATATGGGATTTGACTCAATCACAGCGCAGATGATTTCACCCTACATAATCAGTCCACTACTCTAGCAATGAGAAAACCAGCTTCCAACAAAAAAGCTATGCAGACAGGCACGTTGTCCTCTCCTTGAGTTACTTACAGTAAGAGACCTGAACTATAAGTGTGTGTATGTGTGTGTTTGTTTGTTTGTGTGTGTGGGTGTGTGTCTGTGTGCACAAAAGCTCAGGAATGGGATGGGTATGTCCTCACTAACAAGCAAAAAAGCCAATTTGTTTAGGCTACACATCAAGCGAGAAAGAGAGAGAGAAAGAGAGAGAGAAAGAGAGAGAGAAAGAGAGAGAAAAGAGAGAGAGAAAGAGAGAGAAAGAGAGAGAGAAACAGAGAACCTCATAAGACATCACAGTAAAATGAATGTATTGCAAAAGGAAATAGCAAAATGGCATTATACTGGGAAAAATGAGTTCATCTGTGGACATCGGAGAGCTGGAGTTAAGATCAGACTGAATGGTGGATTGGCCGCTGTGGGTGAAAAGCCAGCACTTGAGGAAAGAGGAAATTAGGAATATATGTATCATTATTTAATAACATGCATCATACATGTGAGAGAAAGTAGCTGTATGTAGCAGTAGAAGTATTGTTGTCTGTTAGATTGTTCCAATCAGGGTAGGGATGGCAGGGTTGGGGGAAAATACAAGGGGAATTATAAATGATGCAAACAGTTGATATTGATAGAACCCACAATCTATCTGCAAGATTAAATCTGCTCTACCCCCCAATGAAAAAAAAAACCCAGAGAGTCTAGGGGCAATAACAGTCTGGATTACCTCCAACATGTCGTCCTCCAACAAATTGAAAACCTACGGCAAGGTTGATGTTTGTTTAGCTGTAAGGCAAAACAAAAAGCTGAGTGTGTGTGTGCCTTTGTCCTTGTGAGTACAGTATTTTATTCAGACCTTGCTGTGGCATGCTGCTGTGTGGAATCTCACTTGACATTTGGGGTCTTTAATGACAAAACAAAACAGACACATCAATCCTCCTGAATCTGTCCTACCTGCAGCATTTGTCTTCCACTATCTTTCCATTACATTTTCTCTCTGTCTCTCTGTCTCTCTCTCCCTATCCCCCCCCTCTTTCTCTCTCTCTCTCTCTCTCTCTCTCTCTCTCTCTCTCTCTTCTTTGCCTACCTGCTGCCTCTGTCTTCTACTATCTTACAATTTCCCTTACATCCCTTTTCCCCTTCTCTCACTGTCACCCCCCCCCCCTCTCTCCTTTCCTCCCTCTCTCTCTTCCCTCTCTCTTCTCTGTCTGACAGTTTAACCTGGCATGATGTCTGGCTCTGTGCCACTCACCGGATACAGTGAAAGGTTAATAGGCAGATTGGATAGGGAGGAGAGACACAGGGGGCTTCATCCATAGGCCTATTGCATGTAAAGTTAAAGAGCACCCCTGAGGGTTGACAGGCGATGGGTACAGGGAGGAGGGGCGAACGAAACCAAACTCTGCTACAGTCTCAGAGTAATAATCAAAGAAACACTTCTGAAAGATACAATAAAATGATTTTTTTTTCAGGTCTGTCTGGCCAAAAATAATAATAATTAAAGAACGCAGAGAGAGAGAGAGAGAGAGAGAGAGAGAGAGAGAGAGAGAGAGACGCTGCCCAGTATTCCGCAATTCCGTCTCAGCATCTCCATCCAGAGCAAAGTGTGGGAGCAAAGCAGATCGGTGATGAGCTCCTTTTTTTCCTGCTGTCTGTTGCCGCCGGCAAGACTGTCAGTCCGGCTATAGGCACCTGCACTTATCTCAGAAACAGTCAGTCTTTCCTGAGCAGCCCCCGCTTCTCCTTCCTGACCCCTTACGCCTCCTCCTTCCCCTGGCGCCCCACTTTACCGGCAGACCTGCCTAGCAGCCACGACAGGAGCAGTGGGGGGGGAGAGAAGGAAGGGCAGATGAGGAAGGACATACCGTGTCTTCGGGAAGTATTCAGACCCCTTGATTCAATTAATTGGACATGATTTGGAAAGGCACACGCCTGTCTATATAAGGTCCCACAGTTGGCAGCGCATGTCAGAGCAAAATCCAAGCCATGAGTCGAAGGAGATAGGATTGTGCCGAGGCACAGATCTGGGGCATTGAAGGTCCCCAAGAACACAGTGGCCTCCATCATTCTTAAATGGAAGAAGCTTGTAACCACCAAGACTCTTCCTAGATGACCCGATGGTTACCCTGACAGAGCTAAAAGGCACCTAAAGACTCAGACCATGAGAAACAAGATTCTCTGGTTTGATGAAACCAAGATTGAACTCTTTGGTCTGAATGCCAAGCGTCACGTCTGGAGGAATCCTGACACCATCCCTACGGTGAAGCATGGTGGTGGCAGCATCATGCTGTGGGGATGTTTTTCAGCGGTAGGGACTGTGAGACTAGTCAGGATCGAGGCAAAAATGAATAGAGCAAAGTATAGAGAGATCCTTGATGAAAACATGCTCCAAAGCCCTCAGGACCTCGAAGGTTCACATTCCAACAGGACAATAACCCTAAGCACACAGCCAAGACAACGCAGGAGTGGCTTGGGGACAAGGCTCTGAATGTCCTTGAGTGGCTCAGCCAGAGCCCGGACTTGAACCCGATCGACCTGAAAATAGCTGTGCAGCAACGCTCTCCATCCAACCTGACAGAGCTTGAGAGGATCTGCAGAGATGAGTGGGAGAAACTCCGCAAATACAGGTGTGCCAAGCTTGTAGCTTCATACCGAAGAAGACTCGGGCTGTAATCACTGCCAAAGGTGCTTCAACAAAGTAGCCAACATTTCTGAAAACCTGTTTCTGCTTCGTCATCATGGGGTATTGTGTGTAGATTGATGAAGGAAAAAAAGCTTTGAATCAATTTTAGAATACGGCTGTAACGTAACAAAATGTGGGAAAAAGTCAAGGGGTCCGAATACTTCCCGAAAGCTCTGTATTCTCAGCCCTCTGGGGAAACCTGTCCATGTCTTTCATGTCCCTGGAATGAGTTGATGCTATAATGTAACTGTACAGGGCACGCCTATCATCTATTTGTTGGTCTTCTACCAACCCCTAGGGCAATATGTTTGTGTTTTTACGTACTATTTGTACATGTTCCTTGTTATACTGAGATGAGGTGAGTACTGAGTAGGCTAAATTATGATCTAAACCACCCCCCCCCCCCCCTTTTAAAAGCTCAATAGCTATATTCTGACAGTTTAAAAACAATATTTGTAGAGGCTGCTGCCTAATGTAAGGAACAGCGGAGTCAATCACCACCTTCCGGAGACACCTGATACCCCACCTCTTTCAGGAATACCTAGGATAGGATAAAGTAATCCTTCTCACCCCCCCCCCCCTTAAAAGATTTAGATGCACTATTGTAAAGTGGCTGTTCCACTGGATGTCTTAAGGTGAATGCACCAATTTGTAAGTCGCTCTGGATAAGAGCGTCTGCTAAATGACTTAAATGTAAATGTAAAATGTAAATGTTATTATACAAGACCAGAGAAAGTATTATAGGGTTCAAAAACAGGTCCTGACAAACAGTATAGTGAGCTGTGTGCTGTGTGTGCTGGTAGAGTGTGTCTCATTAGAGCCTTCTAGTCCTTCAGTGAAGCCCTAACGATTTATAGAATTTGTATTTTATTTTTGTATTTACAATTATTTTAACTATATATTTCATTTGTTCAATAATTTAAGTTATATTCTGATTATATCTATTCAGTTTGTGTAGGAAAGGGAAGGATTAACACATTAGAGAAAAAAAAAGATCCAATCAGGATTTTTCTTTGCTGGTCTCTGGGGAGAAAAATCTAGCTAACTAGCTCAGCCATTGGCTAGGCCCTCTGAAGCTAGATAGAAGGCATCGGCCATTCAACTGTGTTATGACAGAATTTTGGTGTCACGTTCTGACATTAGTTCCTTTGTTTTGTCTTTGTTTTAGTATGGTCAGGGTGTTGGCAGTCTATGTTCTTTTTTCTATGATTTGGGATTTCTGTGTTTGGCCTGGTATGGTTCTCAATCAGAGGAAGCTGTCAACCCTTGTCCCTGATTGAGAACCATACTTAGGTAGCCTGTTTTCACCCATTATTTTTTGTTGAGTGTTTGTATTCTGCACCAGACAGAACTGTTTCGTTCGTTCACTTTGTTGTTTTGTATTTCAGTGTTCAATTTGATTCATTAAATATTAACATCATGAACACGTACCACGCTGCGCTTTGGTCCTCACCTTCTTCAACCGACAACGACCGTTACATTTGGAGTGAGAGTGAAAAACCAATTAGATTTAGACTTGCAATGGGTGGGACCGTTATTACATATTTTGGGGTAAAAACCTCGACATTCTCGAAGGCCCTGAGACGTCAGTACTTTGAGCGAGCACAATAGCAGCAGTAGTTTTCCCACGGTAACTTTTGTCATGTGTGGTTGTGGCTGCGGCAGCAGCCGGTGTTATCGAGGACTCGGAGGATATTGCTAATTTGTTGTCATCGACTTTTGAAGGTGAACTTTCAACAATAAATGACGTTTCAAATGATCATCTGGTAAGTGAAACTGTTCTTTATTGCAGCTAGCTTGCCGTTAGCTCTCTTTAAAAATGCGTGCGAAAGTTAAAAACATTGTTGCATTTAAACTTAAGATCACCAGTTACTTTATGTCAGGGGTTGGGACTGAAATTAATTTTCCAATTGTTTTGTTCTGAACAAAACAATTTCTTTCATTCTATTCCACTCTTCTGACCAGCAAAAAAGTAACGATTTCTATAGTTCCTTTTGAATCCTTCACCAATCAGTGCAGATAGAGCAGCTTGATATATGGAGCGGGCAAGTTAGTTGTTGTTGACCAAACAATTTGATTAGCTCGTTTTAAGGATTAAACTTTCAAATAGCTCTTTGTTGACTGTTGCTGTGTGTTATCGTCCTCCATCAGCACCGACCTGTACCCTACCTGCCCTAAGCTCTCTCCTGGCCCCTTACACCAAGTCTGAATTTGTCCTGCTAGGTGACCTAAACTGAGACATGCTTAAACCAACTGACTAAGCCCTAATGCAATGGTACTCCCTAAAACACCCAGAAAAGGCTACTCTCCTCGACGTTATCCTCACAAATAATCCTGATAGGTATCAGTCTGGTGTTTTCTGTAATGACCTCAGTGATCACTGTTTAACGGCCTGTGTTCGTAATGGCTGCTCAGTGAAATGACAACTTTAATGAGCCTTCCTTCATGACCTGGCCTCTGTAAAATGATATAGAATCAGCTTGATCCCCTCTGTCGAAGACGCTTGGACCTTCTTTTTCGATATCTTAGTGGTATTGTTAACTGTTACGTATACAGGTATCCTGAGTGTGTATCCTGTGTGTGTGTGTATTTCTTATCTCTCCTTCTCCCCTCACAGGTGGCAATCATCATTCCCCAATCAGTCATCACTCTGAAGACGCACCTCCCTCCTGTTTCCATTACCCAATCACATCCCCTTCCCTTGGTTTAAAAACTCATTCAGTTGTTTTCCCAAAGTTTCTCTAAAACTCTCAGACTCTCGCAGTCACTCTCTCGCTCTCTCTCTCTCACGCTCTCTCACGCTCTCACTCTCTCTCACGCTCTCTCACTCTCTCTCACTCTCTCTCACTCTCTCTCACTCTCTCTCACTCTCTCTCACTCTCTCACTCTCTCGCTCTCTCTCTCTCTCTCGCTCTCTCTCACTCTTTGTATGCAGAGCTCTCTTTTGTTTTTGCAACTATATGTCACTTTGTCTGTTATCCTGTGAGTATTGTTTTGTTATGATGTTTGACTTTTTGTTTGATGGTGGGAAAGGGGGTACCAAGACAAGTTGCCCATGGGCATACACTACCCGTAGGTAAACTGTCTAAATACATTAGTTAGAACTGGGCAGACCACCCACTGTATTTTTGGTTAGTTAGCTAACTGTTGTTGAAGCAGGTAGACTAGCTTATCGGTGTTTATTATTATTTCTTTACTTGGGTCCAGCTCAGCCCCTTTTCCCACCCCCCTTTACCGTGTGTTTAAAAATAAACCCTGAGTGTTTGAAGGTAGATTTAAGTTGTCTGTGGTTTTTGTTCTCACTGTTACTTTTTCACTGTTATAATTTGCATGAGTGATGTTACCAGCCCCCCCTAGACTGCAGAGAAAAAGGGATTCGTAACATTAACAAACACGCCCCCATAAAGAAAATGAGAATTAAAAACTGGTTCAGACCCTGGCTCGACCGTGATCTGGCAGAGCTACTCCACCTCAATAATTGCATTTGGCGAAAGGCTCAGCACACGCATACTCATGCTGACTGGCTCTCGTTTAGGAAAATTAGAAAAAAGTGCACAAAAAAAAGTTGATGTGGTTGTTACTGACAAGAGGCACATGGCTGAGCTCTTTAATCACCACTTCATTAAGTCAGGATTCCTATTTGACTCAGCTATGCCTCCTTGCCCGTCCTTACCCATGCTAGATTATGGAGACATCATTTATAGATCGACAGGTAAGGGTGCTCTCGAGCGGCTAAATGTACTTTACCATTCGGCCATCAGATTTGCCACCAATGCTCCTTATTGGACACATCAATGCACTTTATACTCCTCTGTAAACTGGTCATCTCTGTTAACCCGTCACAAGACCCACTGGTTGATACTTATTTATAAAACCCTCTTAGGCATCACGCCCCCCTATCTGAGAGATCTACTGCAGCCCTCATCCTCCACATACAACACCCATTCTGCCAGTCACATTCTGTTAAAAGGTCTCCAAAGCACACACATCCCTGGGTCGCTCGTCTTTTCAGTTCGCTGCAGCTAGCGACTGGATCGAGCTGCAACAAACACTCAAACTGGACCGTTTTATCTCCATCTCTTCATTCAAAGACTCAATCAAGGCCACTTACTGACAGTTGTGGCTGCTTTGCGTGATGTATTGTTGTGTCTACCTTGCCCTTTGTGCTGTTGTCTGTGCCCAATAATGTTTGTACCCTGTTTTGTGCTGCTACCATGTTGTGCTGCTGTCATGTGTTGCTCATCGACGGGGCTGTAGTGGAGCAGGTTGAGAGCTTCAAATTCCTTGGTGTCCACATCAACAACAAACTAGATTGGTCCAAACACACCAAGACAGTTGTGAAGAGGGCACGACAAAGCCTATTACCCCTCAGGAAACAAAAGATTTCTACAGCTGCAACATCGAGAGCATCCTGACCGGTACTGGTACAGCAATTGCTCGGCCTCCGACCGCAAGGCACTTCAGAGGGTAGTGCGTACGACCCAGTACATCACTGAGGCAAAGCTGCCTGCCATCCAGGACCTCTACACCAGGTGGTGTCAGAGGAAGGCCCTAAATTGTCAGACCCCAGCCACCCCAGTCATAGACTGTTCTCTCTACTACCGCATGGCAAGCGGTACCGGAGTGCCAAGTCGAGGACAAAAAGGCTTCTCAACAGTATAGTTCATGGTTCTTTAATAAGAACTCAAACATGAACAAACGATAAATGTGAAAACTGTAACAGTCCTAACTGGTGCATAAAACACAAAGACAGGAAACAATCACCCACAAAATACCCAAAGAATATGGCTGCCTAAATATGGTTCCCAATCAGAGACAACAATAACGCTGGTCTAACCAAAATAATAAAGAAAACAAAGATAACTAAGGCCAGGGCGTGACCATAAGACTCCTGAACAGGTAACCAAATGGTTACCTGGACTATTTGAATTGTGCCCCCCCCCAACCTCTCTTTTACGCTGCTGCTACTCTGTTTATGTTATATAGTCACTAACTATACATTCATATACATACTACCTAAATTGGCCCGACCAACCAGTGCTCCTGCACATTGGCTTACCGGGCTATCTGCATTGTGTCCCACCACCCGCCAACCCCTCTTTTTACGCTTCTGCTTCATCATATATGCATAGTCACTTTAACGAAACCTACATGTACATACTACCTCAATAAGCCTGACTAACAGGTGTCTGTATATAGCTTTGTTACTCTTTCTTCAAATGTCTTTTTACTGTTGTATTTCTTTACTTACCTACACGCACACACACACACACACACACACACCTTTTTTTCCCCCTCACCATTGGTTAAGAGCTTGTAAGTAAGCATTTCACTGTAAGGTTTACACCTGTTGTATTCGGCACACGTGACAAACTTTTGATTTGATTTGCTACCATGCTGTGTTATATGCCGCTGCTATGTTGTTGTCGTAGGTCTCTTTATGTAGTGTTGTTTTGTCTCTTTTGTTGTATTCTGCCCTATATTTAATTAATTTTTAATCCCAAATTTGATAAAGGTTTCTGTTTAAACGTTAAGAACATTCTTCCATTCGTCACATCCCTAGTGGCAACTAACTCAAAATGCGGCACTGGCCTGTTTCATTCATGATGTCATCAAAACACATTGATTCTCCTGCATCTCCTGTTCCTCTAAACAAATAAATCCCCTTGAGGGCGAGCCAGACTGTACGCCACTGGACCCTATCACTTCCAGGGTCACAGATCAAATTGACAACCTAGTTGGACAGATTAGGGGAGTTTAGGGCTTAAAAAAGGGACACCCAAAAGGTATGTGGAGGATGCTGGTGGCTACTGTACTCCCCCGGGTTGTTCTGAGACTTTGGACATGCTTTAGACCACAGTTCAGAGTCAGAGCAGACTTTAGAGCAGGCAGGCGGCACATGGGCACACATACACACACCCTGTAATCCCCTAACACTCTGTCCCTGTCACACACACTGCCTGGGCACACGGACAGACACACACTCACACAGGCCATGCATGTACACACATTCTCCCCATATACATCCCTGCACACACACACTCCCATGCGAGTCACCAGATTAGTATCCACTCTGTGTAACATTGGGAGTTACAGGTTTTTCCTCTATTCCGCAGTGTAAGAAAACGACCTCGTCCCTCGTTTCTCGGTGTAATCCCTAAGTATCAGCAGTTACCAACAGTAATCCTAATGGTCTAAAAACATGCAGCGGTGCATCATATCCAGCTGTACATCTTGGAATAAATGAGAGGGGAGGGGGGGCAAGAGAGAGAGACAGAGAGATACAGCATATAGAAAG
The DNA here is from genome assembly GCF_034236695.1 of Oncorhynchus nerka. Classification (NCBI taxonomy): domain Eukaryota; kingdom Metazoa; phylum Chordata; class Actinopteri; order Salmoniformes; family Salmonidae; genus Oncorhynchus; species Oncorhynchus nerka. The sequence continues at coordinate 103,185 of NW_027039968.1, forward strand.
AGGGGAGGAGAGAGAGAGAGCTAAAAGAGAGAACCAGTCCTAAACAGAAAATGTAGTTCCAGTCACTTCATCCCTCCTGTTGTGGATTAGGACACTGGCAGGATCACATAACACATGATATCTGATGAGATGGGGAGATTCAATTGGACAACAAGGGAGGACTCTCAAACTGAGCTCTAAGAGGTCAAAGTGCACAACCGTTCCTCTTCCACCGCTGCTCTGCTGACTGTAACTCGTCAGCTGGTTCTACTCACCATGCCGCCACACACAACCGCCATGAACAGCCATGTGTTCCCTTCTGATGACCTTCTCCATTCCACAATGCTCCTCTCTGTGGGGCCCTCAGGACCAGCTGCAGACCAAGGTTCTTTTATCTGCCTTAGTGACAGGAAGTGAATCATCCAGCCAGACTTAACCCACTGACCCCTCTCTAGCCCTCCATATCAGTTGTGGAAAAATAGCGTTTACACAGCTATTTCACGATAGGGTCAGGCCAGGTCAGATCAGACTAGCTCATACCGTGTTCCTCCACGACATGAAGTCTAATGAAGCATGAGGCTTGAAGTAGCATGAAGTTTACATAAAGTGTGAACATGGGTTTGGCCACACCCCATTCAAAGTTAATGTGAGGATCGTGTAAACAGAAAAGTTGCAAATCTGATAGCGAAGTAAGGCAAGTGGTTACTTTGCATATTTTGTAGGTGTAAAAAGTCACAGACAGAGAAACGAACACAGCCAAACCCAGAGACACACATACACATGCGTGCACATGCACACAACTGTTCTGGTTCAGAATATTCAGAGGCTATTTGTTTCTGATGCAAAGATTAAATCTCAGCTTACATTTTTTTTGAGGGGGAAGAAGTTGGGTGTCTTCAAAATCATCCAGATCCCTTTCCATTACAGACAAAAACGTATTATCGTTTGCCCTAAGCCGTTACATCTCAAAAGCTCTATAATCTCAGAGAAACAATTTATGTAGCTGCTTTTTTTTTATGTGTCTGTGATACATCGATGGGAGGATTCAGAACAATTGTGTGCTCTGATCTTGCGTGAGGAGAGGAGCCGAACAGCAAAACACAGTTTGTCTTTGAGAGTAAACAGAGTTTAGTGATGGATGAGCGAGGGGGGAGAAAAAGAGAGGGAGAAGAGAGAGCACATGCAGGCGACACTCTGGGGGGTTCGGAGCCTTACTGACACCAATATCCAACACCAGATTTCATGTGGATTATAAACAAGCAAAAGTGAGAATGAATCCCTGTCTTGATCCTATCTTGCATCTGTTATGCTTTTTCTTCTAACCTCTCCTCGTCAATTCAATGTTCTCTGTTCACATGCTGCCATAATCAAAAGTTTCCTTACAAACACAACTCTCTCAGTTGAACTCACCAGAGACCAATTCCCATAATAAATGTCATTGTCTCCGAGACGGATAACTGGAAATCACAGTTAAACACTGCTGTCTGCGGTTGTCGGCTCTGGCTACAAGTTGCCGGTGGAAACTGATCTAAAATCAGCTTACCCTCACCCCAACCTATCAGTTTCATCTTAACAATGCATGTCCTGTCAAGTTCTGATTAAATAAGAAAGGACCAGCGAGACGTTTCACCTTTACTAAAGCTATGGAGCGTATAGGCCGACTGGGCTGGTTCATTCCCATATTGTGCTGTGTGTGCAGTATGTTGACAGCACATGTTGGCCCTGGGTTATAACGATCACCAGAGGATGAGCAAGGTACAAAGGTACACACACACACACACACACACACACACACATACACACACACACACACACACACACACACACACACACACACACACACACACACACAGCTACAAGAGCCAAAGGGAAAGAGGGGATTTAACCAGCAAAACAAGTGAAGCAGGGAATGGAAACCCAGCATGCGAGCAGTCTAAACACACACCTCCATCTAACGCCAGAGGAAAGACAGATTAAAGATGGTTGACGGGTAGAGCTTTATAGGTGTAACTTCCATCAGGAGTTGCCAAGTTCTCTAGGGGACCACAAGCCAAGATAGATGCAGGATGATGGATAAAACAGTCACGTGTCAACTGAGTAGAGAGAGAGAGAGAGAGAGAGAGAGAACCTTGCTGCCGGTCCCATTGTTCCAGTACATCCATATTCAGGCTGCTGGTAGCAGCACAAACAACAGGTATGGGTCGATCGATACAATGGAAACTCTTAGCATTCAACACAGAGCTACATTAATACACACCTCAAGAGACTGATCAGTCATAGACCAGAAGGAAGCCATCCACCACTGAAGAGTAAACACACACACTTGCACTACTTCAATTCGTTTCTGCTGCAATAGCTTGTGTCTTCATACCACCTTTATTAGAGTACTACTGTAGAAGTGCACACAGGAGAGGGTACTACACAGTATATCTAGTATACGTAGAGATGTTCATCATGATAAAGGGGGCGCAGGGGGTAGTCTCAGAGCTCTTCTATAATCATATACTAGAGGACACAGGAGTGTATGGTTCACGTGACGAGGGAGAGGTCGCTACACACCGGGGAGAGTTTATTTAGTCACACACTGTCCACACACCAAGAGGTGTGAATGTCAGAGAGACTGCCACTTGAAAATCAAATGAGCCAGATGCACTAAGCTACGGAGGGCGATGTGTGTGTGTGTGTGTGTGTGTGTGTGTGTGTGTGTGTGTGTGTGTGTGTGTGTGTGTGTGTGTGTGTGTGTGTGTGTGTGTGTGTGTGTGTGTGTGTGTGTGTGTGTGTGTGTGTCACTGTGTATATGTGGCTGTGTGACTGTGTGTGTTTGAGTGTCACCATGTATTTCCGTTACATACTCTCTTGGGTCGCACTTGTGTCTGGTCTGTCATCAGCCTCTCAGAAGCCCCTTCAGGGAGCGAGCAGTGTGGAGTCGACACTAACCTTTCCAGACACACACAATCTGACAGCGATAACCCTGACGCGTACGCGCTCGCTGGAGGAAGCGCATATCAACACAGGGCGCTGCACTTATCCTCTTAGGCCTGCAGCGTTTTGGCGTTCGGTGATGCAGGTGTGTGTTCAATTGGGCGTGTGTGTGTGAACGTGTTTGTGTCTTAGTGGGTTGACACCCCGAGTAGGAAACAGCTTCATCATAACCCGTCCTTAAACAGAGACCATAGCAAGGTAACAACACCTGCCGGTCTTGTTCACTGTAACATGATTTTATGTGTGTTTGAGGGTGTATGAAATGGAGTGAGTGAACAATATTTGGCATGTTTGTCTGAGATTATGCTTTTACTTGTGTGTCTAAGCTGTACAGTGGCGACCTGTCACCTGTTAAGCTAAAAAAAAAAAAAACATTTTTGTTGTTGTTGCCTGTTTAACATGTTATTTTGGCATTAATACGTGTCACATATCAGTTTGCAAACAATGTAAAAAATAAAAAAATAAAAGAAATTGAGTTAATAAAGCCACGTACAAACATGGTCTCTGTTTTGCTTTCTTGAGTAAGGTAGCTCCAAAATGCAGGTGTTCCAGACTAGCTCAGTGCTTTCTGTGGTGGAGGGGCAGTCAGTGGAAAATACTGTGTGTAGGGGTCGGAAATGTTCTGGAATTGCAAATTCAACAGTGTGGTTCGGAAAGAATCAGTGGCTAACTGCAAGCATTGCAAAGCAATCACTATTTTTCTTCCCCTGCCTGATATTTGGTGGAGAGGGTTTGCGGTCCAAGTCTGGGTTTAAGGATCTCTTTTCCAAGCTTAAAAGGATAAACATTCACAGGCAACACCATGGGCCAGAAAAGGTTGAATACACTGGCCATGCTGTCAATACAGCATGACTTCTGCCGCATTAAAAACAACTGGAAACTCGGAACTAGGAAATCTCATACTTCAGTGAGTTCAAGACAACTGGGAACTTTGGGAACTCTTAAAAAATATGTTTTGAATGGTCATCCAAGTTGGAATTACAAGTCGGGAACTCGGGCATCTTTCTAGAGCTCTGACCTGAAGATCACTGATGTCATGAATCAACCTTGTTTTTTCAGAGATCCCAGATGTCTTGAATGCACCATAAATCAAGAGAATGCCAGACTTTGATGACAAAGTTTCATGACAAAAGTTGCCCACAAGAAGGACTACTGCGACACCTTTCTATTCAAGTCAGCACACAACAGTCCAAAAATGTCTTATATGCTGCTGCATAAATTATATAATATGCCAGGGAGATATGTATACTGTAGCTAAGAAAGTAATACTAAATGTATGTTGGGTAGTAAGCTGTTAGTAGCTCATGTGCCTCACCCTAATAATTTGGTCCCTTTCCCCCTCATAAATGCTCCTACTGTTCTGACTTGTAGCCTATAGCCTGTTTTCGAGAAACGTCATAATCAAATATTGGAAGAACTTTCATTGTCTGCTTATATGCCCCCTTTATTTATCCTACAGTTCTGACTTGGTGTACAGGGAGAATACTGTAAGAATGGCCCATGTTCTGAATTCTGTCACTGTACATTTCAAAAGTGCTGAACAAATAGTTTATTGACTACGTCCATCTTAGCTCGCTCATTAATATCTTAATCAAAATTACAGATTGCCTCTTATCCACTCACTGTTCCTTTATGCCATAGTTTGTACATCTCAATTGTCAGTAGAAACCACATTTGTTTAAGCAAGTCAGCCATATCAGCTATGTTTTTTTTAAGACAGTAAATAAGGCTGAATGAACTGCCAGACACGGCTCCGCTGATTTCCATGTGTAATGTTGAGTTTGCCCCACCAAGATTTACATGCTAAAAGGTGTATCTGAGTGTGTCTGTGAGTGTACCTCGTCACTTCTGAGAGTGTGTCTGTGTGCATGTGTGTGTATATGTGCACGCGCACATAAAAGTGTGATTCTCGGGGTGCGATCCCCAGTGTGGTGTGGAATGTGTATGTGCAACACATAGGCAGAGACCCATGTATAAAATGCAGCCGATAAGTTAGTCTTAAATCCCTGGATCTCGACATTTGATGTAAGGGAAAAGAGATAAGGAGGGACGAACTGCTGACAAAAAGAAAGAAAGGGAGGAAAGAAAGAGAGACAGTGGCAGGGGGGAGAGAGGGAGTGGGAGAGACAGAAAATTAGAACGAGGGAGAGCAATGGAGAGACAAAGACAGAGAGCGAGAGAGACAGAAGGAAATCACAGGACAGTAAGTGTGGTCCCATCAGGTACATCAGTGACAGGAGGCTAATGGGTATCAGACTACATTGAACAGTTACGGTCACCCCTCATAGACACAGGACAGGTGATTCATTAAAATCTGCTGGGAGGGATGGAGAGCGAGAGAAGGATGGCGGTAGACAGAGGGAGGGGATCAATATGGCAGATCCATCACACTGGCCTTCTTCTGCGGGAATAACAACGACCAGTTAATGGTAACTATGGTCGTCTGCTCGATGAGAGCGATCTGCATCAGATTGGTCAAGTTTTTTTTTCTTTTTTCTACTGTGTCATTTACTTGTTTATTGTGTTATTGACTTGTTTATTGTTTATTCCATGTGTAACTCTGTGTTGTTGTCTGTGTCACACTGCTTTGCTTTATCGTGGCCAGGTCGCAGTTGTAAATGAGAACTTGTTCTCAACTAGCCTACCTGGTTAAATAAAGGTGAAATAAAATACATAAATACATTTAAAAAAATAATGTGTGTATTGTGTGTAGGGGGGAGATATGGTTCCGACTCCCAGTTTTTTCCAAAGAGGGGTAACTGTAGGCTGATTCACTGCAGTAACGTGACAGTGATCGAGGCTATGGCGTGGCTAAGAACAGCCTCTGATAAAGGTATCTCAGCCATCCCATCATTGGCTTTTCACCGTGGTGGAGGAAGTGCCTCTTCCTGGCACCATCGCGGCGTGCGCTACAATTGCCCCCCCATCACCCCTTGGCAAGTATTTACAGTGAAAATAAAGACCAAATCCCACATCAGAGGCTCTCAGTTAGTCAGCGTTTTATATGTGTGCTTATGAATTAAACCTTGCCAGGGAAAACACACACGGTAAACAAGAGTCAGCTCAAGTTAGAAAATAAACCAACCGTGATGTCGGAGCCAATTTGGAGACGCCCTATAACAGTCATTTTATTTAGCTGCCAAAGTGGGTCCAAACTTCCAGAACCGTTTGATGTCTGATCTCTTTTGGGCAACGATCTAACATGGCACCATGCCAAAGCCCACAAACAGAAGGCTTGAATAAAGCTGGCCTGGTGCCCTACTGTGATATTTAGTCCATATGTCACGGAGGGAAAAGAGAGAAGCACAGTCACACACACAGACTGACTGCCATCGACCAGAGACCTGCCAAGGAAAATCTGCAGAACTGTTATATGCCATCTAGTGCTATGATGAATCCCTGAGTGTGTGTGTATGTGTGCATGGACAGTATGAAATTGTGTGTCTGTGCAAGGGAGAACGCAAACGCTGGAGCTGTTTGAGCGGGGGAGTGGTTTGTGTTTGTCTCTGAGTTATTACCGTGTGTCTCTTAGTCAGTGCGAGTGTGACAGTATGCATATGAGTATGCATTTATTTGTGTATGTCTGAGTGTTATTGTTACCATTTCTATGAATGAGGTTGAGTGTCAGTACGTGTATATTAATGTGTGTGTGTCTATGTGTAACTATGTGTGTGAGTATTTACGTAGGCCTCTACAATATGTGTATGTAACTCATGGCCTGGAAAGTAACCGTGGGACAGATGTGACTAGATGTGACCAGTGTCATAAAGACAGATTTGCCCTCCTAGTCTAAGCCGCGAGCCCCATTGACAACACACTGAGTAACAGCAGCAACTGGCCTACAACTCTCACATACTCAAACCAAAGCAATAAGGAAAACACAGACAAGCCCCATCAACGCCACAGGATGAACAAACTTTTCATCCTGCAAGGTAGACAGTGTGAGAGTTTCTACTGCTATCTTCACATACAGGGATATTACAACCCCTAGCTGCAACAAACTACTACTGTACATTAGACACAATAGCAATTTCCCTAGGAAAGGTAGGAAGTGAAACAGCACATCACAAATAAAACAACATTTCAGAGTAGCCACCGGCAATGAAAAGTGCAGCAGTGTTGGGTGACAAGCGCTTACTGTGACAAAGTTTTCATGTGTTACCTGAGTACGGGGAACCATGCCAGCAGCTTTGAGAGTGGGTGGAATGCCAGGGGCCACTAGAATGGCCCGCTGGAGATAGTGTACATAGCCTAGATACTGCGTGCCTTGTTCATGGAGAGAAGTGGAGACGACACAGAACCCAGAGCCATAAAACAGCACGACAATGTCCCACTGTGAATCACCATCAACCAAAGGTGGAGAAAAAGGCTATTTTCAGAGGCAAAGACTTCAGTAAAGACTAGCAAATGAACACAGTGAAAACAAGTACTGCTGAATCTAATTTAAAAAACTCCTAAGTTGAAAATAGACAATTGATTCAGTTGAAATAAGGTAAAGCAGGAGGTTGTGTATTGGTTGGAGACTGAGGGGACACTAGCTGCTAACTAACACCCCTAGACTGGATTGTCCTTAGAAATGGTGCCAATGTTCAAACTCCAACAACACTCCCATGAATAAAATAGCCCAAATGCAATGGCATCACAGCACTGTAGGTGTGTCCCGGCTAGCACATTCTGAGAACCATATGTTTCTTAGAGCTGGTTATTTTGCATACAACCTTCCCACAACTTTCTGGGAATGGTGCAGGATAGTTGCTTGGCTTTGGAATATTCTCAGCACATTTAAGGAACTTAACAAAGAAATGGAATTTTCTTGGTATTTCATTACTTTAACAGAACGTTTCCAAAAAGTTCAAACATGGTTACATTTAATTTAACTTTTGGTAATGTTCTAGGAACGTTATCTAACTGGTTTTACATTGGGAATGTTCTCAAATATACTGAAAATGTAAATTGTTGGTCCAATATTTCATGAGCTGAAATAAAAGTTCACAGACATTTTCCATAAGCACAAAAATCTTATTTCTCTCAAATTTTGTGCACAAATGTGTTTACATCCCTGTTTGGGAGCATTTCTCCTTTGCCAAGATAATCCATCCACCTGACGGGTGTGGCATATCAAGAAGCTGATGAAACAGCATGATCATTACACAGGTGCACTTTGTGTTGGGGACAATAAAACCACAGACCACGTATAATCACGCCAGCCCAGGACCTCCACATCCGACTTCGTCACCTGCGGGATCGCCTGAAACCAACCAACCAGACAGCTGTTGAAACAGTGGGTTTGCACAAACAAATAATTTCTGCACAAACTGTTGGAAACCCTCTCAGGGAAGCTCATCTGTGTGCTCGTCGTCCTCACCAAGGTCATGACATAACTGCAGTTCGGCATCGTAACCTACTTTAGTGGGCAAATGCTCAACTTCGATGGCAGCTGGTACGCTGGAGAAGTGTGCTCTTCATGGATGAATCCCCGGTTTCAGCTATACCAGGCAGATGGCAGACACGGTCAATGGCGTCATATGGGCGAATGGTTTGCTGATGTTAACGTTGTTAACAGAGTGCCCCATGTTGGTGCTGGGGTTATGGTATGGGCAGGCATAAGCGAAAGACAACGGACACAATTGAATTTATCGATGGCAATTTGAATGGACAGAAATTCCGTGACAATATCCTGAGGTCCATTGTCGTGCCATTCATCCACTACCATCACCTCAGGTTTCAGCATGATAATGCACGGCCCCATCTCACAAGGATCTGTACACAATTCCTGGAAGCTGAAAATGTCCTAGTTCTTCCATTGCCTGCATACTCACCAGACATGTCACCATTGAGCATGTTTGGGATGCTCTGCATCGACGTGTACGACAGTGTGTTCCAGTTCCCGCAAATATCCAGCAACTTTGCACAGCCATTGGCGAGGAGTGGGACAACATTCCACAACAGCCTGATCAACTCTATGCAAAGGAGATGTGTCGCACTGCATGGGGCAAATGGTGGTCACACCAGACACTGACTTGCATTTTTAAAATTAAGAATTTTTGGAATTAAGAAACAACATTCTTCTGTTGAAACGTAGACACAGGCAGTCAGGAAGCAGGTGCAGTTTGTGAGCTTAATAACAATGAGCATGGAACAACCCAAGACCAGCATCTGACTTTGAAACACAAACAATACTACCTGATGTCTGATAACAAAAGAGTTTTATATGAAGGGTAAGTAATTAGGGCGTAATGAAGTCCAGGTGTGACTGAGGATGAGACACAGGTGTGCGTAATGGTGGTTGCCAGGTATGCGTGAAAATGGGTTGCCAGGACCGGTGGCTAGTAGACCGGCGACTTTGAACACTGGAGGGGAGGAGCATAACTTTTCCTACAGGTTTCCTCATGGTTCTATTTCAAGTCATGTTCTCAAAATGTTCCAAGAACTTTAAGAAAACTTTACATAAAAAACAAGCCAACTTTCTTAACGTTCAGAGAATGTTCTAAAATTTTTATTTAAAACATACATTAACGTTAAGAAACTTTCTATAAAAACCACACGAAAACTTTAGCTACGTTCAGAGAACGTTCTAAGAATGTTATTTAAAAACATATACATTCCGTTCTCAGCATCAATGGGAAACCAAAAACGTACTTTCCCACAACTTACAAGGAACCAAATGTGCTAGCTGGGGTGTGTGTGTCAGTGATCCAATTTATGCAGTGGCCTGTGAGTTTCTGTAACACAGCTCATGCTAAATTAGATCTCATTTGCCGTGCTGAATGGTGAGGAGGGGTGCCCATACAGGGTTTAGCTGACAGAGCAGGGTGGGTAGTGATACCCACCCCACACAGGGCACAGGGGGTTTAGTGGGTGCCCTGCAGCACCAACTGATCACAGTAGCCATCTCACTAATGACTGCTAATAAGCTACTCCGTCTCCTCTCTCTTTGATTCGCCAGCCGTCATGTAGCTGGGTCATTCGTTTTTTTGATTTCACCTAATTTTAACATTATCTCATCAAGAGCAAATATTCAACTTAATAAAAAACATGTTTTAAATAATACAATTGCTATATCAATAAATCAATTAAATGTATTTATAAAGTCATTTTTACATCAGCATAAGCCAGCATAAAACCAGCATAAAGCCAGCATAAAACCCCAAAGAGTAAGCAACGCAGGTGTTGAAGCACTGTGGCTAGGAACAATTCCCTAGAAAGGCAGGAACCTAGGAAGAAACCTAGAGAGGAACCAAGCTCTGAGGGGTGGCCAGTCCTCTTCTGGCTGTGCCGGGTGGAGATTATACGAGTACATGAACATTAATGCCAGATCGTTCTTCAAAACGTTCAAACGTTCATAGATGACCAGCAGGGTCAAATAATAACCACAGTGGTTGTAGAGGGTGCATCAGGTCAGTACCTCAGGAGTAAATGTCAGATGGCTTTTCATGTGTTATTCTTGACCTGTTATGCTCGAACCACTTAATTTACAACCACAAAACACCAGAAAATGTCCAAAAAGAGTCAAATCAGATCACCTGCTTTTACACTATGATTTGACTATTCGATGTTCAATGTTTCTTTTGAAAAAAATATTTAAAAAGGAATAGTTTCACCATATTAGTCCCCCAGTTCAGTCCACTTAACAGGGTCAACCTTAAAATCAGGGACAGTTATTATTTAAAAAATTGTTTTACCTTAAAATGAATCACTGATCACATTAAAATAAATAATAATCTCCAGAAATGACTTTGTCAAAACAACAGAACAACTAGGACTTTTGGTGAAAACTTACGAGTGCACAGCGACATGCCAAAATGCTGAATTTTGACACATTAGCAAGTCTTTATTCATATAACATAATTTTCCATGTGGTCTATATTAAAAGCCAGTTAATTTAATATAACAGCCTTTTGAAATTCTATATTGGTGTACAATTTCTACTTAATATATGAAAGGGACGCAAAAGGGACTCATTTTGTGGAATGACCCAGATTAGTCTGTGATGCCAGACTGGGATCAGGGGGCTCACCTCACCGCAGGGCTGCTGTCAAATCACAGCCCCAGACACTTACCCTTAGGCAGAGCAAGGAGATCCAAGAATACGGAAACATCAATGTAACCTTAATGACAGTCTGGCAGCCAGGCAACAGCAGTGGGCTGCGGTGCTCTATAAAAAAAATGCAGATCGCCTACCAAAAGACTAATCCCATTCACACATATACTGTATGTGAAGAATGCTAGCTCATGATGAGCTAAATTATAAATACAGCACTTCACACAGCATGTTTACACACTTCTATGAGTTATCGCAATGCATATTCATCGACCTTGGATCGTCTCACAAAAACAGGGGGAAAAATGCGTATATTTGTCGGTGTGAATAAATACGATTTTTTGGGGGGGCTGTCTTCCGGTCTAATTTATTCATAGACTGACATATTGGCACTTGGTGAAACAGAACCATTTAATTCCAAGGTGAATTAGAGTTGTATTAAACCAGTGTATTCGTAAAGTGGGAAAGGCGGTTAGGGTGGCAGGATGCAAACCACAGACAGATGGAGGAGACAATTGATCCGGGTAAATTGATAATAACACGGCGCCAAGCACAGTAGGCCTGTTCTTTATTATCTTCACTTTATGCAGCAAATCCTGATTTAGTCCATTACAGGGTGCTACTTAACAATGAGAGACGACACAAAATGAGAGGATTCAGCTGGGCTCGCTTGTTTATGGACTGGGGAAGGAACAGTCGTGCCACAAAAGACTGGGAAGAACAACATCTCTCTTTCGCAGAACTCTTCTTGTTAGATGTTGGATGGAGGGCAGAGTTGAAGAGGGCAAGGTTTTCTCCCCCAGAACATAGGCTACATCATAGAATTAAAAAAGAGTAATTTGTAGGATCTCTGTGGGCTACATGCTCTTAAGGTGTCTTATCGCAAGTAAGGACCTGGAGCATCTCTTTGAGTCATTTGGAGGGCAATGTATTAGTGTGGTTATATTTCCATTCCTGTATTGTACATAAATATATAAGACACCCTACTGTGACCCTGTTTTAAAGTGCACCAGCTTCATTCTAGCTGGGCTCGGCCCATTACTCCTGGTTGGTGTGCCAATAACGACCAATCAGATCAACGCCGGCCTGAAATCATATTAATAAGGGCATAAAAAAATTATGGAACTGATGATCCGGCACATAACTGAATGAACGGCCAACGATTAAGGTCATATCGACTTGCTAGGTTATTAAATGCCAACCAGCCTCCAATTGCAGCACTATGCATCTTCACAGGGACAAGTGTCTGTGCTAAAGAATAGAGGAAGAGAAGAGGGGGGGAGGTTCAGATTATTTAAATGAGAGCCATAGGAGGGAGTGGAGAAAGAGATCGTAAAGATATTGAGTATCTTACATCACAACACAACATAGTGTGTACGTCAAGCATTTAAACAGACTCCCTGTAAAGGCCTAGAATCTACTGCAACACTGTTCCCCCAACATCAGCAGAGGATGAACCAATCAGTAAAAACAGCACTTTGGCCACTCAGAAAAAGCTAATCTTCTGCTTTGCTTCTGGCTTGAGGGACTAGAGGCTAGAGCTCTTCAGCAGATCTGTGGACTTTTCTGCAAAGCTAGTGAAAGGTATGTGAGCACTGGAATACCCAGAAGCCACAGGGGTCAAAGAAGTGAAAGCATAAACCATATAGACAGAGAAAAGCCCATTTCTATCCCCGCTTAGCTACATTCATACACAGTATTCTCTGAGCAGATACAATTTCCCAGGGTGACTTACAATGTTGTTAACTCAGAGGCAGTAACCAATTTACTGAAAATCCATTTGAAATGAAGCCGGTGAGGTGAGGAGTCCATATCAAGGACACAGTGAGGGGCATTACCTTTAGTGGGCTCCCTGCTGAGCCAACCCCAGCCCACACAGGTATCCTGCCTGCCTTCTACACCAATAACCTTTTTTATTAGACTGATACAGGTCTGTGAATTGGTAGTTCTTGGACTTTGTATGGGCTGTCCGAAATCTAGATAATCAGTGTCAATCAAGGAGTAACTTGTTTCATTCTGAAGTACTTTTGCAGAGCACTTTAATGAATTAAATTGTTATTAAGACATCCATCCATCCAGAGAATAGATTCTCTCTCTCTCTCCCGTGGGCTCGGCTGAGAGAAAATCCTGTCAACAACGAATTGTTCCACTAATGATGACTCTCCAATATGTGTGGTTAAGATGATTTTCATCACAGTCTGATTATTCTCACCTATTAGCTCATTCCTGATCCTATCAGAGTCTCCTATCTAATTAGCAGTAGTAGGCCTTTGAAAACAAGCTGCTAGCTAACCCAACCCGCTCCTTCTCTTTCCAACTTCCTTCCATAAGAACCAGCAGAGGAATAGGGTCCCGTCATGAGAACATTACACGGCGGGCTTGAAGCTGATTCTACACTACACATCAAACGTCTTCATTCCCCATAATGATTTCTCTGAGGGAGCTTTTTCGCTTCCATTTTTTTCCACTGCTCCGCTCTCCTTTCGTCTTGTTAAGAACTGACAAATGCTAATGAGAGACAAACGACGGCATCACCTGCTGCGTGGCTTAGAACAACCTGGAAAATGAACAAACTTACTAAAAGCCAAAGGGGCCTGTCACCTGCATCAGTAACAAGGTGGCTTTCTACATTCATTTTGCCTGCTTACTCATAGTGGGAGCTGACTGCTTGTCAGCTTACTGACGTACTTGCCCTTACTGACGTACTTGCCCTCACACGAATGCTTTATGCATACCACACAAACCTGATCACATGCAGACACACACGCACACACTATCTTTTCTTTATTCTTCCGCAAATTTCTGCAAGCAATTTAAGAAGAGCTCTGTTGATGCTTTGTGGTTTCCTTAATGGTGCTTTTGCATCGCCAGATTAGCTGTCTGGACTCTGTATTGAGATGTGATGTGACAGGAAATACCAGTAACCACAGTAATTACAAAAGCTCCTTGGTCATTTGGATGGCAATGGTGACTATTTCATAATCTGGGATGAGATGGGGAGAGGGGGGACTCCTTGGCTAAAATAAGACCTGGGAGGGAGCACATGGAGTTGATTTGGGGTTTTCGTGGAGTGGGGCAGCTTCGTTCATAAACCACAGTTGAGTGCAGGAATCAGTGTGAGCCAATAGAGAGAGGGAGATCGCTTGCAGCTATGTTGCACAGAACAATAATTCCCACTCCCTCTTCCACACAATTTGATTCATTACCACTGTAAGTCATACTTTCTGGCATTTGGAATCTTTTTTCGACGCACACAACATTACAATGGCATGAATTAAGTGTAGAGATTGGAAATGCAGATTTCTGGCCAGTGAAGTATTGTTTCCTGTTCCATTGCTATGATCCATAGCTTCACTCTGATCATAATCAATGTTGCTTGGAATATTATGAGGTAATCTCATTTGGTGTGTGTGAGTTTATGTATGTATGCTTATGTGGCTGTTCTGCATGTGTGGTTGTTTCAGGAAAACAAACTTCATCTTGTCATCTTATACCTCACTGCAAAGTACGAGTATTTGATCTATCAACGGTCTGAATATGCCTGTCTTCGTGCTGATCGATAGGGTCTGGATGAGGTCAGTGCAGCAATCCCAGACTGCAGAGCTGCTGCGGCTGCCAATGTGTCAAGATCTGCAAAACCTCACAGATCGGGCCTTTGAGGCTGTCTTAAACCCTTCAGGAAATCTGACAATCTCCTCAAGAACATTAGTTCTTAGTTTGGGGAACATTCTATCTATGTCAGCAAAATCCTCCGAAGAACCTTTAGTTTTGTTGTGGAAGTTAGAAGAACATTCCCTTAGTGTCAAGCAGAACGTATCTAGAACGTGGATCAAATGTTTTCAGAATATACAGTACAACATTAATGTTCTGTGTGAGTTTTATGGGACATTACAAGAACATTCATGCGTCCAGTTGTCTGAGGGATCAGAGAATATTCCATCAACAGCCCACCAACATACACAGAACATGGTTGCCGTGTTCTCAGAATATACAATATTAATGTTCTAGACATGTTGCAAGAACATTTATGTGTCCAGTTTTCTGAGGGTCAGGAGAATATTCCAGCAATGTCCCACCAAACAATTGATTACATTGTGCATGTTCATTTATACAGTAATTCATATTCAACATGTCCTCACCTGTGATTTGAACTCACAACCTTTTGGTTCGCGGCATTCAGCGCTTCCTTCTACGCCGCCATGTCTGTGTCAGCTATCAGTTATATTTGATTAGATTTTTTTTTACTCCTTTTTTCTCCCCAATTTCGTGGTATCCAACTGGTAGTAGTTACAGTCTTGTCTCATCGCTGCAACTCCCGTACGGACGGTCAAGAGGGTCAAGAGCCGTGCGTCCTCTGAAACACAACCCAACCAAGCCGCACTGCTTCTTGACACCTGGCGACCTGGTCAGCGTGCACTGCGCCCAGCCCGACACAGGAGTCGCTAGTGCACCATGAGACAAGGATATCCCTGCCGGCCAAACCCTCCCTAACCCGGAGGACGCTGGGCCAATTGTGCACCGCCCCATGGGCCTCAGGGGCGCGGCCGGCTGCGACAGAGCCTGGGCTCAAACCCAGAATCTCTGGTGGCACAGCTAACACTACAGTGCTACCAATGCGCCACCCGAGAGGCCCAGCTATCACTTAATTTGACTAATTTCTCCTCATTGATTTAACTATTTAAACAATTTAAGAGCTTTCTGTATAGTTGTCTAATGTTGTTGGGGCATATGAACCTGTTTTAATGATACTCTTGAATCACTATGATCAATAAAAGTTGTTATTGAATGTACTTTTAACAGAGCTGAGATTGAATTTGTTCACCCTATTGCTTACACCTATCAAGTGCCTAGGGAGGAGGGGTTAGGTTTTCTTCTGGACATGGCCTAACTCAGGGGTCTCCAATATTTTCTAGCACAAGAGTTATAAAGAAACATGTTGCGAGCTACTCATTTTTTCTATCTTTCAAATGGACACATTCTTCTTTTCTCCTCTCCCCTCAACTCTTCCCCGGGTCCTTAGTGTACAAGAGAAAGTAGTGAACTATGTTTTCTGTCAGTATACCTGGTAAAATAATGGTTAATAAACAACTCTATAAAATCTGAGATTTTTTAACACCAACGTTTTACTTTTCCATACTTTTTTTTCACTCACAAAATGACAGTTGTTCATGGAGAAATCACATCAGAAGACATTGTTTTTAGGTCTGGGAGAAAACTAACAAATTTACATTTTTTCGACCTTCGCCTCTCCCGAGTCCATACGGGAGTTGCAGCGATGGGACAAGACCGTAACACTACCAAGAAAAAAGGGTAAAAAAAATAGATATGTTGCTGCTTATAATATCCAATATCTTGCAAGGCTATTTGTTAGTCAACTGTTAGTCAGCTTATTTCGCAGAGCAAAGATGATTAGGGATTAGGGATCAGGGATAAAATAAAATAATGGAAAGATGTTCAGTGCAAAATGTCCATAAGACATCAGTTTGACCGGTTGTAAGGAAATAAAAAAGATGTGAAAATGACCCAACATGTGTCTGATCATTTCCGTTCGGCTTGGATGCATATTTTATGTGGTTGAAATACTATCAGCTTCTATGATGCTGATAAAGATAGCACCTCTACAGATAGTATCTCACTGTGCATTCGCATTCTCTTAAGATACTGAAGGAAAGATTTCTCCATTTATGTTCCCCAGTAAAAAAATTGCCTACATTTGGTGAATGATTTTACTGCACCAAATGCTTAATTCTGCAGAAACCATTGGCGCTTTTAGCACGTAAATTTTGGTGGAGCAAACTCAACATCTTTTTTTTAATGCATGCCAGAAAGCCACTACACAACACAATAAAACACTAAAAAATACATGAATTGCATTATAACGATGACAAACGGTGCCCACAAACTGTTAGGTCCTACATAAAGCTGTCCCAACAGCAGGGCTTTCTTTTCAGCACCATGGGGTGAATCCCTACCATCGCTACACCTGGTGGAGCCTTGTCTGGCAAGGAAACAGTTAATTCAGCCTAATTGACTTCCTTTTTAAAAAACACAGTTGACATGGCTGACTTGTTTAAAGCTCTGCCCCACCTGCCCTGAATGACAGCTCGCCACTGGCAGGAGTTAATATTAAGGCTATGAGTGTCCAGATTTCAGTTTCAATTTAACCCATCTGAACAGTAGGCTACTGTTCCCTTGACGTGCCATAGGCCTATTTGAAGTCCCCGTTTTGTGACTGTCGAATTTGTACAGCGCCTCACAATCATCACACTTAACGTACAGTAGCTGGCACTGCTATCGTCCTCTTTTACCACTTCACCAAATATTTCCCAAACATTACTGTTCTGGCCCTCCCTTCTCTTTATTTTCAGCGCTTCATTTCACAGCTTTTCTCTTATTGAATTCAACTCCGACATTGTCCTTTTTGCCTCTTTGGTTCCCAAAAGCATTTGGTGATTGGCGTGAAGGCTATTTGGCTCGTTTACAGTTAGGCCCTAAAGCTTAGGCTTATGCACTAATGCCAGATAGCCTAAAAGAATGAAAGAAAAACCTAAATGTTTAGATATAAATTGCACAAGAATGATACATTTATGGATTTCTTTAAGGTATTGTTTTCTCTTTATTCAACTCGCCCACTACCCACCTGCCCTTCATCCACACATTAATCACCTTAAACCCGGCCGCCCCGCGAATATAACCGTGGGGACTGCGGCTTATGAGTCAACCCATGCATCACTAGTGCACACCCCCCCCCCCCCCCCCAGGGTGCAGATTTTTTTTTTAAGGAACTCACTCTACTCTCGATAGTTATTCTGACAAGTTGCATAAGGTACAATTTTGAAATTGGGTAGAGCATTATCAGTTTTCCTCTTGTCATTTTAGTCACTGCATACCTTAGAGCGCTATTTACAATTTGCCAGAAATGTCTAGATCAATTAGTTAATGTCAGCTAAGGTGTTTTAGCTAGGTTTGATGGAAGGTGGGCCCGAGTGAAAAAGTTTAGAGATATCCCTTATTGGAACAGTGGTTAGGGCTTTTGTCATTGCTGCTTGTGGCCAGGGTTCGAGACACGGTAGGGGAATCACCCTACTTTTACATCACTAGCCAAATACGTTAATGTCATTGTTTGGCAACAGTTACAACACATCTATCTGATCTAATTCAAATGTGTTTCTTATTGAGAGATAAGAATTGGTAAAATTCCAGATAGCTGAGCATCTCAAAGGGAACTCTCTATCATGTGTTTTTTAAATCCACACCACATATACCATGTAGAACAAACGTGTCTCTGATAAGGAATCACATCAGCTCTAGTGTTTCTATCTGGAACATTCCTCATTTTTTGCATAAACATGGCCCAGGTGGGAGTGTTGCATCTGACAGAAGCATACCTAGAACATGGTTGCCGTATTCTCAGAGTATCAGAAATATGTATATTTACAGTAGCATGTTTGTACTTTCTCACATTTGCCATTTAAGCAATGATGCCAGTTATACCAAAACAGTACATAACACAGTCCATGAAAAACAGACAACAGAATCACTTGGGACCAGTGTTGGGGGTAATATAGTGCCTTCAAAATGTATTCAAACCCTGTAACTTTTTTCACGTTGTTGTGTTACAGCCTAAATTTTAAATGAATTAAATTGATTTTGTTTCACTGATCTACACACAACATCCCATGACGCCAAAGTGGAATTATGTTTAAAGAAATGTTTACATATTGTGACCCACCACCTGGATTTGGTCCTATGTAGCAACATTTGAAATGGTGATTTTTACATTGGATAAAAGTAGAGAATCAGAGCTAGAAAATGGTACTGTATATCATACACTGTAGTTGAGGCACAATGGAAAAGTAATTCTGCTTTGAAAGTTGATAAACTTAACCCCACTTATGAGAAAATGACCCATGAATGTTTTGGTACACCTACTGGAGAGCTCTTCTTTGTCTACATCCATTCAGCATTATTCACACCCTCTTTAAGCCTTACGCCTCTTAACCTCTTAGTCCGCCCCATCCCGCATGCGGTATCGTTACTACAGCCTCAAGCTCATTAGCATAACGCAACGTTAGCGATTTTTAAAAATCGCAAATGAAACGAAATAAATATGCCTGTTCTCAAGCTTATCCTTTTCTTAACAATCCTGTCGTCTCAGATTTTCAAAATATGCTTTAGAACCAGAGAAAATCACTAATTTGTGTAAGAGTGGTGATAGCTAGCTTAGCGTTAGCATTAGCATTTAGCACGCAACATATTCACAAAAACCAGCCAAGGAATCAAATAAAATAATTTACCTTTGAAGAACTTCAGATGTTTCAATGAGGAGACTCTCAGTTACATAGCAGATGTCCAGTTTTTCCTGAAAGATTCTTGTGTAGGACACATCGTTCCCTTTTGTTGCTATGCATATGGCTACCGAAACTAACCGAAAATTCAGTCACCTACATGTCAAACTTTTTTCCGAATTAACTCCATAATATCGACTGAAACATGGAAAACGTTGTTTGAATCAATCCTGAAGTTGGTTTGTCATATTTCTCTCCATTGAAAGCACCGTCCTTGTAGCCTGGTTTGTTCTGAGATTTGAATGGAAAAATACCGGGACCTGACTTTTGCGCACCAATTGGCACGCAGACACCTAGCGGGACACCTGGTAAATGTAGTCTCTTATGGTCAATCTTCCAATGATATGCCTACAAATACGTCACAATGCTGCAGAGACCTTGGGGAAACAAGAGAAAGAGTCCGTTCATTCCTGTCGCATTCACAGCCATATAAGGTGATCATGGAAAACGTAGCCTCAGAAATCCTGTGCATTTCCTGGTCGGTCATACATCTTGGTTTTGCCCGAAACATTTGTTCTAAGGGACTCACAGTGAAAATCTTTGCATTTCTGGAAACGTAAGACTGTCTTCTTTCCAAAGCTATCAATTCCAAGCATATTCGAGCATCTTTTCGTGACAAAATATTGCGCTTAAAACGGGCACGTCTTTTTATCCAAAAATGAAATACTGCCCCTATAGGACTAACAGGTTAAGCCTTTGTCACATGCACAGGATACAGGATGTGTAAAACGGTACAGTGAAATAGTTACTTGCATAGTGGAGTATTTTGTACAGTAGTAAACAATGAACCATAATCCCAACTAATACTACCATGCATGAATCTGCAGGTAGCTAAAGATTGAGCTAGCTAACTAATATTAGGCCAGAACTAGCAATGCAAATGGATTTCTGAGATACAAATAATATTACAACACAGATCATACACCAGTGTTCAAGACCACCTAAAGTGTGACCAATTCAAGATCAAGACTGGAGCGAAACGAGTCGGAGTAAAGACCGAGAACCATAGAGAAGTAGTTTGGGGGTGCCACATTTTTTTTCTTTGAAGGATTAAAGGCTCAGCACACGCACTACTTTTCTAAAAAAAAAAAAAAAAAAATTTTTTTTATTTTATTTATTTATTTATTTTTATTATTCTTTTTATTTTTCAGGGGTGCTGTAGAACCCTCAGCACTCCTACTTCCCGCGGCTATGCCAAGACCAGAAACGGAGAGTCCACATTCAAGCCCATGACTGTAATTTAGTCAAATTTTCACCATAATAAGTGTTCAAAATGTCCAGTATTTCTGTGTTCATATTTCACATCAACATATGGATTCTTTAGACATTCAGAATAAATGCATGCTGAAGGAAAATAGAGCCACTCTACACATTTTTACTAACCCAAACACAGTTGGGAACAATGAGGGCCTTCTATGCTTTCAGAGTAAGGATAAGGAGCTAAGGATATATAAAATAATAATAATAATATTATTAATTTCAATTATGTTCTGATTTAATCTCTTTAGTTTTTGAAAAGAGAAAGGATTAACATGGATCCCAAACCGGCTGCGCGCGTGCGTGCACCATCATACATAAATGTATTTTGTGTCCCCACCTGTATTTTGTGTCCCCACCTGGTTAGGTCAGGTGTGACTATGTTGTCTATTTCTTTGTTGGCCGGGTATGGTTCCCAATCAAAGGCAGCTGTCTATGGTTGTCTTTGATTGGGGATCATACTTAGGCAGCCTTTATTCCACCTTAGTTTGTGGGATCTTGTTTTTGTACTGTTGCTTTCCAGCCCCACAGAACTGTGCTTTTTATTTATTTATTTTTATTTTTTTCGGTGTCATCAATAAAAGAAAGATGTACGCCTACCACGCAGCACCTTGGTCTATTCCTTCCAATGACGAGCATAACAATTAGGGCAACATTTTGGACTGACAGTGGAATCAACCAATTACATTGACTTGTAATGGATGGGACCGTTTTAGCAAAAACATATGGAAACTTCTGCCTTCTCGAAGGCCAAAAGGTCACTGTGCAATAGAGAGCAATAGTTTTCCCACGGTCTAGCTAGCCATCTTTTGTTGTAGGCTAGTTTGCAGAGGCTGCAGCCGGTGTTGTCGAAGAGGATGTTGTTGCTAATTTGTTAGCTTTTCCCTTTTCAAGAATAACTTTCAACAAGAAGTTACGTTTAAAATTAGCATCACCTGCCTCTTGAGGATTGACCACAAGTTCTCAATGGGATTAAGGTCTGGGGAGTTTCCTGGCCATCGACACAAAATATCGATGTTTTGTTCCCGGAGCCACTTAGTTAACACTTTTGCCTTATGGCAAGGTGCTCCATCATGCTGGAAAAGGCATTGTTCGTCACCAAACTGTTCCTGGATGGTTGGGAGAAGTTGCTGTCAGAGGATGTGTTGGTACCATTCTTTATTCATGGCTGTGTTCTTGGGCAAAATTGTGAGTGAGCCCACTCCCTTG
>NW_027039969.1:0-15000 GCF_034236695.1 Oncorhynchus nerka
CTCGGAGACTACGCCCTCTCGACACACGACTGCCAAAGTGCGTGGGCGGACGCCTCTTGAAGGACAGCTAACTCGACTCTACAGGAGAGAGAGAGAGAGAGAGAGAGAGAGAGAGAGAGAGAGAGAGAGAGAGAGAGAGAGAGAGAGAGAGAACAGGAAAGAGAGAGAAAAAACAGAAAGTGAGGTTACGTAACACACACTTGCTAAAATAAAGTCGGGCTTTAGTAAGACTTGATTATCTTGAGCTCGGTTACAATCTCTGTTTTTCTGATTTTGGCCTTCTGTATTAACACAACATCTTAGAAAGACAACCACTAGTCATGATATCGTGTGTTTTTGTTCAATGGAACAAACTTAACATATTATGCATTTTAATGTGTTTAATTATGGATCCTGTTGCTAATTAGTTGTAATAATCTAACGAGCCAATAGAATAGTAGTAGTAGGGCACTAGATAAGAGTGACAGACCCTAGAGGAGTAGGGCACTAGATAAGAGGGACAGCCCCTAGAGGAGTAGGGCACTAGATAAGAGTGACAGAACCTAGAGGAGTAGGGCACTAGATAAGAGGACAGCCCCTAGAGGAGTAGGGCGCTAGATAAGAGGACAGCCCCTAGAGGGAAGTAGGGCACTAGATAAGAGTGACAGACCCTAGAGGGTAGGGCACTAGATAGAGGGACAGCCCCTAGAGGAGTAGGGCACTAGATAAGAGGGACAGACCCTAGAGGGTAGGGCACTGATAAGAGGGACAGACCCTAGAGGAGTAGGGCACTAGATGAGTGACAGACCCTAGAGGGTAGGGCACTAGATAAGAGGACAGCCCCTAGAGAGTAGGGCACTAGAGGAGTAGGGCACTAGATAAGAGGACAGACCCAGAGGAGTAGGGCACTAGATAAGAGTGACAGACCCTAGAGGAGTAGGCACTAGATAAGGTGACAGACCCTAGAGAAAGGTAAGGGCACTAGATAAGATGGACAGACCCTATAGGAGTAGGGCACTAGATAAGAAGGACAGACCCTAGGAGTAGGGCACTAGATAGAGGGACGGCCCCTAGAGGAGTAGGGCACTAGATAAGAGGGACAGCCCCTAGGGTAGGGCACTGGGCCATTGACAGACCCTAGAGGAGTAGGGCACTAGAGGAGTAGGGCACTAGATAAGAGTGACAGACCCTAGAGGAGAAGGGCACTAGAAAAGACGGACAGACCCTAGAGGAGTAGGGCACTAGATAAGAGTGACACACCCTAGAGGAGTAGGGCACTAGATAAGAGGGACAGACCCTAGAGAAGTAGGGCGCTAGATAAGAGGGACAGACCCTAGAGGAGTACGGCACTAGAGGAGTAGGGCACTAGAGGAGTAGGGCACTAGAGAAGTAGGGCACTAGATAAGATGCATGTTGAACACTGAACGAGAGCTCGGTTTAATGTTTTTGAAATGTTATCACAGTGTTTCCTTGCCAAGTTTGATTCATATACTTTTGGATTTTGGATCCTGCAACTCAGTTAGCCTCAGTTGCTGTGCACTAGCTGTTGTCATCGGCAGCTGTATTGTAAGAAACATCTTGGTTCCCGGGGCAAAAAAACCCGTGCTATCCTGGAGCATGAGTAGAGGACATTACAAGGCTGTTTCCGACCGCTCTACGACAGATTCCTGGAGCTACAGGACACTACAGGGCTTCTTCCGACCGCTCTACGACAGATTCCTGGGAGCTACAGGACACTACAGGGCTTCTTCCGACCGCTCCACGACAGATTCCTGGAGCTACAGGACACTACAGGGCTTCTTCCGAACGGCTCCACGACAGATTCCTGGAGCTACAGGACACTACAGGGCTTCTTCCGACCGCTCCACGACAGATTCCGGGAGCTACAGGACACTACAGGGCTTCTTCCGACCGCTCTCACGACAGATTCCTGGAGCTACAGGACACTACAGTGCTTCTTCCGACCGCTCTACGACAGATTCCGGGAGCTACAGGACACTACAGGGCTTCTTCCGACCGCTCTACGACAGATTCCTGGAGCTACAGGACACTACAGGGCTTCTTCCGACCGCTCTACGACAGATTCCTGGAGCTACAGGACACTACAGGGCTTCTTCCGACCGCTCTACGACAGATTCCTCAGGCCACAGGACACTACAGGCTTCTGCTACGACCGCTCCACGACGAATTCCTGGAGCTACAGGACACTACAGGGCTTCTTCCGACGGCTCTACGACAGATTCCGGGAGCTACAGGACACTACAGGGCTTCTTCCGACCGCTCTCTGACGTTCCTGGAGCTAGGACACTACAGGAGGCTTCTTCGACCGCTCTCGGCAGATTCCTGGAGCTACAGGACACTACAGGGCTTCTTCCGACCGCTCTCGACAGATTCCTGGAGCTACAGGACACTACAGGGCTTCTTCCGACCGCTCTCGACAGATTCGGGGCTACAGGACACTACAGGGCTTCTTCCGACCGCTTTATGACAGATTCCTGGAGCTACAGGACACTACAGGGCTTCTTCGACCGCTCTACGACAGATTCCTGGAGCTACAGGACACTACAGGGCTTCTTCCGACCGCTCTCACGACAGATTCCGGGGGAGCTACAGGACACTACAGGGCTTCTTCCGACCGCTCTCGACAGATTCCTGGAGCTACAGGACACTACAGGGCTTCTTCCGACCGCTCCCTCTGACAGATTCCTGGAGTTACAGGACACTACAGAGGCTTCTTCCGACCGCTCTACGACAGATTCCTGGAGCTACAGGACACTACAGGGCTTCTTCCGACCGCTCCCGACAGATTCCTGGAGCTACAGGACACTACAGGGCTTCTTCCGACCGCTGACAGATTCCGGGAGCTACAGGACACTACAGGGCTTCTTCCGACCGCTCTACGACAGATTCCTGGAGCTACAGGACACTACAGGGCTTCTTCCGACCTGCTCTTCCGAATCGACAGATTCCTGGAGCTACAGGACACTACAGGGCTTCTTCCGACCGCTCTCGACAGATTCCGGGAGCTACAGGACACTACAGGGCTTCTTCCGACCGCTCTACGACAGATTCCTGGACAGGACACTACAGGGCTTCTTCCGACACAGATTCCTGGGCTACAGGACACTACAGGGCTTCTTCCGACCGCTCTACGACAGATTCCTGGAGCTACAGGAC
This sequence comes from Oncorhynchus nerka, assembly GCF_034236695.1. NCBI lineage: Eukaryota > Metazoa > Chordata > Actinopteri > Salmoniformes > Salmonidae > Oncorhynchus > Oncorhynchus nerka. The sequence goes on from NW_027039969.1 coordinate 3,157, forward strand.
ACTACAGGGCTTCTTCCGACCGCTCCACGACAGATTCCTGGGCTACAGGACACTACAGGGCTTCTTCCGACCGCTCTCGACAGATTCCGGGAGCTACAGGACACTACAGGGCTTCTTCCGACCGCTCTACGACAGATTCCGGGAGCTACAGGACACTACAGGGCTGCTTCCGACCGCTCTACGACAGATTCCGGGGAGCTACAGGACACTACAGGGCTTCTTCCGACCGCTCTGACAGATTCCGGGAGCTACAGGACACTACAGGGCTTCTTCCGACCGCTCTACGACAGATTCCGGGAGCTACAGGACACTACAGGGCTGCTTCCGACCGCTCTCGACAGATTCCGGGAGCTGACGCGGTCGTAGTCCATGTGGTGTCAAACAACATGAGGTGGGTTGGCTCGGAACTTCTGAAAATTGTTTCTAAAGAACTGATTCTTGCACTGAAAGATTACAAAAAGGAGCCAATCATTTCAGGTCCGGTACGATAGTTGAAAGATTCAGTGTGAAAGTTTGGATACACCTACTCATTATTCTACATTGTAGAACAATAGTGAAGACATCAAAACTATGAAATTCCACATATGGAATCATGTAGTAACCAAAAAAGTCTTAAACATATCTACATATTTTTTATATTTGAGATTCTTCAAAGTAGCCACCCTTTGCCTTGATGACAGTTTTGCACACTCTTGGCATTCTCTCAACCAGCTTGATGAGGTAGAGCACCTGGAATGCATTTCAATTAACAGGTGTGCCTTGTTAAAAGTTAATTTGTGGAATTTATTTTCTTCTTGATGCGTTTGAGCCAATCAGTTGTGTTGTGACAAGATAGGGGTGGTATACAGAAGATAGTCCTATTTGGTAAAAGAACAATTCCATATTATGTTAAGAACAGCTCAAATAAGCAAACAGAAACGACAGTCCATTATTACTTTAAGACTTGAAGGTCAGTGCATTCCTCCAGTGCAGTTGCAGAAACCATCAAGCGCTATGATGAAACTGTCTCTCATGAGGACCGCCACAGGAAAGGAAGACCCAGAGTTACCTCTGCTGCAGAGGATAAGTTCATTAGAGGTACCAGCATCAGAAATTGCAGCCTAAATAAATGCTTCTCAGAGTTCAAGTAACAGACACATCTCAACATCAACTGTTCAGAGAAGACTGCGTGAATCAGGCCTTCATGGTTGAATTGCTGCAAAGAAACCACTACTAAAGGACACCAATAAGTAGAAGAGACTTGCTTGGGCCAAGAAACACGAGCAATGGACATTAGACCGGTGGAAATCTGTGCTTTGGTCTGGAGTCCAAATTGGAGATTTTGGTTCCAACCGCCATGTCTTTATGAGACGCAGAGTAGGTGAACGGATGACCTCCGCATGTGTGGTTCCCAGCGTGAAGCATGGAGGAGGAGGTGTTATGGTGCTTTGCTGGTGACACTGTCTGGCATTTATTTAGAATTCAAGGCAAACTTAACTAGCATGGCTACCGTAGCATTCTGCAGCAATACACCGTCCCATCTGGTTTGCGCTTAGTGGGACTATCATTTGTTTTCAACAGGACAATGACCCAACACCCTCCAGGCTGTGTAAGGGATATTCAACCAAGAAGGAGAGTGATGGGGTGCTGCATCAGATGACCTGTCCTCAACAATCACCCAACCTCAGCACAGTTGAGATGGTTTGGGATGAGTTGGACCGCAGAGTGAAGGAAATGCAGCCAACAAGTGCTCAGCATATGTGGGACCTCCTGCAAGACTGTTGTAAAAACATTCCAGGTGAAGCTGGTTGAGAGAATCCCAAGAGTGTGCAAAGCTGTCATCAAGGCAAAGGGTGGCTACTTTGAAGAATCTAAAATATATTTTGATTTGTTTAACACTTTTTGGTTACTACATGGTTCCATGTGTGTTATTTCACAGTTTTGATGTCTTCGCTATTATTCGACAATGTACAAAATAGTACAAAATAAAGAAAAACCCTTGAATGAGTAGGTGTGGTCAAACTTTTGACTAGTAACATTTTGGAAGCCACAATCTATCTGCAATATTAAAGCTGATCTACAACTTACATTTTTTTTAAATAAAGAAATGATGGAGGAGGAGGAGAGAGAAGGAATTGAGGAGGAGAGAGAAGGAATTAGGGAGGAGAAGGAGGAGGAGGAGGAGAGAGAAGGAATGGAGGAGGAGGAGGGAGGAGACGGAATGGAGGAGGAGGAGGGAGGGAGACGGAATACAGGAGGAGGAGGAGGAGGAGGAGGGAGACGGAATGGAGAAGGAGGAGGAGGGAGGGAGATGGGATGGAGGAAGAGGGAGGAGATGGAATGGAGGAGGAGGGAGGAGATGGAATGGAGGAGGAGGACGGAGAAGGAATGGAGGAGGAGGAGGAGGAGGGAGAAGGAATGGAAGAGGAGGAGGGGACGGAGAAAGAATGGAGGAGGGAGGGAGACGGAATGGAGGAGGAGGGAGGAGATGGAATGGAGGAGGAGGAGGAGGGAGGGACGGAATGGAGGAGGAGGGGAGGGAGATGGAATGGAGGAGGAGGACGGAGAAGGAATGGAGGAGGAGGAGGAGGAGGGTGGAGAAATGGAAGCGGAGGAGGAGGGTGGGAGACGGAATGGAGGAGGAGGGAGGGAGAAGGAATGGAAAGAGGAGGAGGAGGGAGAAGGAATGGAGGAGGAGAAGGGAGAAGGAATGGAGGAGGAGAAGGGAGAAGGAATGGAGGAGCAGGAGGAGGAGGGGTGGAGAAATGGAAGCGGAGGAGGAGGGTGGGAGACGGAATGGAGGAGGAGAAGGAGGAGGAGGGAGAAGGAATGGAAGAGGAGGAGGAGGGAGAAGGAATGGAGGAGGAGAAGGAATGGAGGAGGAGGAGGGAGAAGGAATGGAGGAGGAGGAGGAGGGAGAAGGAATGGAGGAGTATGAGGAGGGAGGGAGACGGAATGGAGGTAGGAGGGAGAGGGAATGGAAGAGGAGGAGGGGGTGAAGGAACGTAGGAGGAGGGAGAAGTAATGGAGGAGGAGGAGGGAGGGAGACGGAATAGAGGAGGAGGAGGAGGAGGGAGGGAGGGGAGACGGAATAGAGGAGGAGGAGGGAGAAAGAATAGAGGGGAGGAGGGGGAGAAGGAATGTAAGATGAGGGAGGAGGTAGGGAGATGGAATGAAGGATAATGAGGGAGAGGAATGGAGGAGAAGGAGGAGGAGGAGGAGGGAGGGAGACGGAATAGAGGAGGAGGAGGAGGAGGGAGGGAGACGGAATAGAGGAGGAGGAGGAGGGAGGGGAGACGGAATAGAGGAGGAGGAGGAGGAGGGAGGGAGACGGAATAGAGGAGGAGGAGGAGGAGGGAGGGAGGGAGACGGAATAGAGGAGGAGGGAGGGAGAAAGAATAGAGGAGGAGGGGGAGAAGGAATGTAAGATGAGGAGGAGGTAGGAGACAGAATGAAGGATAAGGAGGGAGAGGAATGGAGGAGAAGGAGGAGGAGGAGGAGGAGAAGGAATGGAAGAGGAGGAGGAGGGAGAAGGAATGGAGGAGGAGAAGGGAGAAGGAATGGAGGAGGAGAAGGGAGAAGGAATGGAGGAGTAGGAGGAGGAGGGAAACGGAATGGAGGAGGGGAGGAAAGGAGACTGAATGGAGGAGAAGGAGGGAGAGGGAATGGAGGAGGGAGGGAGGGAGGAGTAGGCTAAGTGGATAACACCTTCAATCCCCCTGGTCTCTGCGCTGAGCCACTGCAGGAGGCCTGTTCCTGGGCTTACAGAGCATAGAAATAGAATCTATAGAAGGGGCTTAGAACGTCTAACCCTGGCAATTTGACTCGAATAGGGAGGCCCATTCTCTAGATGATATTTCTATGTTACAGAGGGCCTATTTTAGGACGGCAGGACACACAGCTAGGGACACGTGTCACCAGGGGAATAAGAGGCCTGGAGTGATGTCACAGCTCACAGTACAGGAGATGACGTGAGAGACCAAGACCACGAGGCTTCCACTGACTGACGTAGGACCAACCAATCAAATCAAATCAACGTTTATTTGTCACGTGCACTGAATACAACAGGTGTAGTAGACCTTACACTGAAATGCTGAATACAACAGCTGTAGTAGACCTTACAGTGAAATGCTGAATACAACAGGTGTAGTAGACCTTACAGTGAAATGCTGAATACAACAGGTGTAGTAGACCTTACAGTGAAATGCTGAATACAACAGGTGTAGTAGACATTACAGTGAAATGCTGAATACAACAGGTGTAGTAGACCTTACAGTGAAATGCTGAATACAATAGGTGTAGTAGACCTCACAGGAAATGCTGAATACAACAGGTGTAGTAGACCTTATGGTGAAATGCTGAATACAACAGGTGTAGTAGACCTTACAGTGAAATGCTGAATACAACAGGTGTAGTAGACCTTACAGTGAAATGCTGAATACAACAGGTGTAGTAGACCTTACAGTGAAATGCTGAATACAACAGGTGTAGTAGACCTTACAGTGAAATGCTGAATACAGCAGGTGTAGTAGACCTTACAGTGAAATGCTGAATACAACAGGTGTAGTAGACCTTACAGAAATGCTGAATACAACAGGTGTAGTAGACCTTACAGTGAAATGCTGAATACAACAGGTGTAGTAGACCTTACAGTGAAATGCTGAATAAAGCAGGTGTAGTAGACCTTACAGTGAAATGCTGAATACAACAGGTGTAGTAGACCTTACAGTGAAATGCTGAATACAACAGGTGTAGTAGACCTTACAGTGAAATGCTGAATACAACAGGTGTAGTAGACCTTACAGTGAAATGCTTACTTACAGGCTCTAACCAATAGTGCAAAAAAGGTATTAGGTGAACAATAGGTAAGTAAAGAAATAAAACAACAGTAAAAAGACAGGTTATATACAGTAGAGGCTATATACAGTAGAGAGGCTATATACAGTAGAGAGGCTATATACAGTACAGAGGCTATATACAGTAGAGGTTATATACAGTAGAGAGGCTATATACAGTAGAGGTTATATACAGTAGAGAGGCTATATACAGTAGAGAGACTATATACAGTAGAGGCTATATACAGTAGAGAGGCTATATACAGTAGAGAGGCTATATACAGTAGAGGTTATATACAGTAGAGGCTATATACAGTAGAGAGGCTATATACAGTAGAGGTTATATACAGTAGTGAGGCTATATACAGTAGAGGGCTATATACAGTAGAGGTTATATACAGTAGAGGCTATATACAGTAGACAGGCTATACAGTAGAGAGGCAACATACAGTAGTGAGGCTATATACAGTAGAGGTTATATACAGTAGAGGCTATATACAGTAGACAGGCTATATACAGTAGAGAGACTATAAACAGTAGAGAGGTTATATACAGTAGAGGCTACATGCAGTAGAGAGGTTATATACAGTAGAGAGGCTACATACAGTAGAGAGGCTACATACAGTAGAGGTTATATACAGTAGAGGCTATATACAGTAGACAGGCTATATACAGTAGACAGGCTATATACAGTAGAGAGGTTATATACAGTAGAGGGCTATATACAGTAGAGAGGCTATATACAGTAGAGGCTATATACAGTAGAGGTTATATACAGTAGAGAGGTTATATACAGTAGAGGGCTATATACAGTAGAGGTTATATACAGTAGAGGCTATATACAGTAGACAGGCTATATACAGTAGACAGGCTATATACAGTAGAGAGGCAACATACAGTAGTGAGGCTATATACAGTAGAGGCTACATACAGTAGAGGTTATATACAGTAGAGGCTACATACAGTAGAGGTTATATACAGTAGAGAGGTTATATACAGTAGAGGCTATATACAGTAGAGAGGTTATATACAGTAGACAGGCTATATACAGTAGAGAGGCTATATACAGTAGAGAGGCTATATACAGTAGTGAGGCTATATACAGTAGAGGCTATATACAGTAGTGAGGCTATATACAGTAGTGAGGCTATATACAGTAGAGAGGCTATATACAGTAGTGAGGCTATATACAGTAGAGAGGCTAGATACAGTAGAGAGGCTAGATACAGTAGAGGCTATATACAGTAGAGAGGCTATATACAGTAGAGGCTATAAAAGTAGTGAGGCTATATACAGTAGTGAGGCTATATACAGTAGAGAGGCTATAAACAGTAGAGAGGCTATATACAGTAGAGAGGCTATAAAAGTAGTGAGGCTATATACATATATGTTAGTCAGGCTGATTGAGGTAGTATGTACATGTAGCTATATACAGACACCTGTTAGTCAGGTTGATTGAGGTAGTATGTACATGTAGCTATATACAGACACCTGTTAGTCAGGCTGATTGAGGTAGTATGTACATGTAGCTATATACAGACACCTGTTAGTCAGGCTGATTGAGGTAGTATGTACATGTAGCTATATACAGACACCTGTTAGTCAGGCTGATTGAGGTAGTATGTACATGTAGATATAGTTAAAGTGACTATGCATATATGATGAGCAGAGAGTAGCAGAAGTGTAAAGAGGGTTGGTGGACGGAGGCACACAACGCAAATAGTCCAGGTAGCCATTTCATTACTTGTGTTACCTAGCTACAATATCAATCTACTGCTGTAGGTTACTATACAGCTACAATATCAATCTACTGCTGTAGGTTACTATACAGCTACAATATCAATCTACTGCTGTAGGTTACTATACAGCTACAATATCAATCTACTGCTGTAGGTTACTATACAATATCAATCTACTGCTGTAGGTTACTATACAGCTACAATATCAATCTACTGCTGTAGGTTACTATACAGCTACAATATCAATCTACTGCTGTAGGTTACTAAACAATATCAATCTACTGCTGTAGGTTACTATACAGCTACAATATCAGTCTACTGCTGTAGGTTACTATACAATATCAGTCTACTGCTGTAGGTTACTATACAATATCAATCTACTGCTGTAGGTTACTATACAATATCAATCTACTGCTGTAGGTTACTATACAATATCAATCTACTGCTGTAGGTTACTAAACAATATCAATCTACTGCTGTAGGTTACTATACAGCTACAATATCAGTCTACTGCTGTAGGTTACTATACAATATCAGTCTACTGCTGTAGGTTACTATACAGCTACAATATCAATCTACTGCTGTAGGTTACTAAACAATATCAGTCTACTGCTGTAGGTTACTATACAATATCAGTCTACTGCTGTAGGTTACTATACAGCTACAATATCAATCTACTGCTGTAGGTTACTAAACAATATCAGTCTACTGCTGTAGGTTACTATACAACTACAATATCAGTCTACTGCTGTAGGTTACTATACAGCTACAATATCAGTCTACTGCTGTAGGTTACTATACAGCTACAATATCAGTCTACTGCTGTAGGTTACTATACAATATCAGTCTACTGCTGTAGGTTACTATACAATATCAGTCTACTGCTGTAGGTTACTATACAATATCAGTCTACTGCTGTAGGTTTGCTATACAATATCAATCTACTGCTGTAGGTTACTATACAATATCAATCTACTGCTGTAGGTTACTATACAATATCAGTCTACTGCTGTAGGTTACTATACAATATCAATCTACTGCTGTAGGTTACTATACAATATCAATCTACTGCTGGTTACTATACAATATCAATCTACTGCTGTAGGTTACTATACAATATCAGTCTACTGCTGTAGGTTACTAAACAATATCAGTCTACTGCTGTAGGTTACTATACAATATCAGTCTACTGCTGTAGGTTACTATACAGCTACAATATCAGTCTACTGCTGTAGGTTACTATACAATATCAATCTACTGCTGTAGGTTACTATACAGCTACAATATCAATCTACTGCTGTAGGTTACTATACAATATCAATCTACTGCTGTAGGTTACTATACAATATCAATCTACTGCTGTAGGTTTACTATACAATATCAATCTACTGCTGTAGGTTACTATACAGCTACAATATCAATCTACTGCTGTAGGTTACTATACAATATCAATCTACTGCTGTAGGTTACTATACAATATCAATCTACTGCTGTAGGTTACTATACAATATCAATCTACTGCTGTAGGTTACTATACAATATCAGTCTACTGCTGTAGGTTACTATACAATATCAGTCTACTGCTGTAGGTTACTATACAGCTACAATATCAGTCTACTGCTGTAGGTTACTATACAGCTACAATATCAATCTACTGCTGTAGGTTACTATACAACTACAATATCAATCTACTGCTGTAGGTTACTATACAATATCAGTCTACTGCTGTAGGTTACTATACAATATCAATCTACTGCTGTAGGTTACTATACAATATCAGTCTACTGCTGTAGGTTACTATACAATATCAGTCTACTGCTGTAGGTTACTATACAGCTACAATATCAATCTACTGCTGTAGGTTACTATACAATATCAGTCTACTGCTGTAGGTTTACTATACAATATCAGTCTACTGCTGTAGGTTACTATACAGCTACAATATCAGTCTACTGCTGTAGGTTACTATACAATATCAATCTACTGCTGTAGGTTACTATACAGCTATATCAATCTACTGCTGTAGGTTACTATACAATATCAATCTACTGCTGTAGGTTACTATACAATATCAATCTACTGCTGTAGGTTACTATACAATATCAATCTACTGCTGTAGGTTACTATACAATCTACTGCTGTAGGTTACTATACAATATCAATCTACTGCTGTAGGTTACTATACAATATCAATCTACTGCTGTAGGTTACTATACAGCTACAATATCAATCTACTGCTGTAGGTTACTATACAATATCAATCTACTGCTGTAGGTTACTATACAATATCAGTCTACTGCTGTAGGTTACTATACAATATCAATCTACTGCTGTAGGTTACTATTCACTACAATATCAATCTACTGCTGTAGGTTACTATACAGCTACAATATCAATCTACTGCTGTAGGTTACTATACAATATCAATCTACTGCTGTAGGTTACTATACAGCTACAATATCAATCTACTGCTGTAGGTTACTATACAATATCAATCTACTGCTGTAGGTTACTATACAATATCAATCTACTGCTGTAGGTTACTATACAATATCAATCTACTGCTGTAGGTTACTATACAATATCAATCTACTGCTGTAGGTTACTATACAGCTACAATATCAATCTACTGCTGTAGGTTACTATACAATATCAATCTACTGCTGTAGGTTACTATACTACAATATCAGTCTACTGCTGTAGGTTACTATACAATATCAATCTACTGCTGTAGGTTACTATACAATATCAATCTACTGCTGTAGGTTACTATACAATATCAATCTACTGCTGTAGGTTACTATACAATATCAGTCTACTGCTGTAGGTTACTATACAATATCAATCTACTGCTGTAGGTTACTACAGGTTACTACAATATCCAGTCTACTGCTGTAGGTTATACAGCTACAATATCAATCTACTGCTGTAGGTTACTATACAATATCAATCTACTGCTGTAGGTTACTATACAATATCAATCTACTGCTGTAGGTTACTATACAGCTACAATATCAATCTACTGCTGTAGGTTACTATACAATATCAATCTACTGCTGTAGGTTACTATACAATATCAATCTACTGCTGTAGGTTACTATACAATATCAATCTACTGCTGTAGGTTACTATACAATATCAATCTACTGCTGTAGGTTACTATACACTGCTACAATATCAATCTACTGCTGTAGGTTACTATCAATCTAGCTACAATATCAATCTACTGCTGTAGGTTCCTATACAGCTACAATATCAATCTACTGCTGTAGGTTACTATACAATATCAGTCTACTGCTGTAGGTTACTATACAATATCAATCTACTGCTGTAGGTTACTATACAATATCAATCTACTGCTGTAGGTTACTATACAACAATATCAGTCTACTGCTGTAGGTTACTATACAATATCAATCTACTGCTGTAGGTTACTATACAGCTACAATATCAATCTACTGCTGTAGGTTACTATACAGCTACAATATCAATCTACTGCTGTAGGTTACTATACAATATCAATCTACTGCTGTAGGTTACTATACAGCTACAATATCAATCTACTGCTGTAGGTTACTATACAATATCAATCTACTGCTGTAGGTTACTATACAATATCAATCTACTGCTGTAGGTTACTATACAATATCAATCTACTGCTGTAGGTTACTATACAATATCAATCTACTGCTGTAGGTTACTATACAGCTACAATATCAATCTACTGCTGTAGGTTACTATACAATATCAATCTACTGCTGTAGGTTACTATACAATATCAATCTACTGCTGTAGGTTACTATACAATATCAATCTACTGCTGTAGGTTACTATACAATATCAATCTACTGCTGTAGGTTACTATACAACAATATCAATCTACTGCTGTAGGTTACTATACAGCTACAATATCAATCTACTGCTGTAGGTTACTATACAGCTACAATATCAATCTACTGCTGTAGGTTACTATACAGCTACAATATCAATCTACTGCTGTAGGTTACTATACAGCTACAATATCAATCTACTGCTGTAGGTTACTATACAGCTACAATATCAATCTACTGCTGTAGGTTACTATACAGCTAACAATCTACTGCTGTAGGTTACTATACAATATCAATCTACTGCTGTAGGTTACTATACAATATCAATCTACTGCTGTAGGTTACTATACAGCTACAATATCAATCTACTGCTGTAGGTTACTATACAGCTACAATATCAGTCTACTGCTGTAGGTTACTATACAATATCAATCTACTGCTGTAGGTTACTATACAACTACAATATCAGTCTACTGCTGTAGGTTACTATACAATATCAATCTACTGCTGTAGGTTACTATACAGCTACAATATCAATCTACTGCTGTAGGTTACTATACAGCTACAATATCAGTCTACTGCTGTAGGTTACTATACAATATCAATCTACTGCTGTAGGTTACTATACAATATCAGTCTACTGCTGTAGGTTACTATACAATATCAATCTACTGCTGTAGGTTACTATACAGCTACAATATCAATCTACTGCTGTAGGTTACTATACAGCTACAATATCAATCTACTGCTGTAGGTTACTATACAGCTACAATATCAATCTACTGCTGTAGGTTACTATACAATATCAGTCTACTGCTGTAGGTTACTATACAATATCAATCTACTGCTGTAGGTTACTATACAATATCAATCTACTGCTGTAGGTTACTATACAATATCAATCTACTGCTGTAGGTTACTATACAATATCAATCTACTGCTGTAGGTTACTATTCAGCTACAATATCAATCTACTGCTGTAGGTTACTATACAATATCAATCTACTGCTGTAGGTTACTATACAGCTACAATATCAATCTACTGCTGTAGGTTACTATACAATATCAATCTACTGCTGTAGGTTACTATACAATATCAATCTACTGCTGTAGGTTACTATACAATATCAATCTACTGCTGTAGGTTACTATACAATATCAATCTACTGCTGTAGGTTTACTATACAATATCAATCTACTGCTGTAGGTTACTATACAATATCAATCTACTGCTGTAGGTTACTATACAATATCAATCTACTGCTGTAGGTTACTATACAGCTACAATATCAATCTACTGCTGTAGGTTACTATACAATATCAATCTACTGCTGTAGGTTACTATACAATATCAATCTACTGCTGTAGGTTACTATACAATATCAATCTACTGCTGTAGGTTACTATACAGCTACAATATCAATCTACTGCTGTAGGTTACTATACAATATCAATCTACTG
>NW_027039969.1:20000-60663 GCF_034236695.1 Oncorhynchus nerka
AGACACTGGCCCACTTTCCTATTCACATAGACACTGACCCACTCTTCCTATTCACATAGACACTGACCCACTCTCCTATTCACATAGACACTGACCCACTTTCCTATTCACATAGACACTGACCCACTCCTCCTATTCACATAGACACTGACCCACTCCTCCTATTCACATAGACACTGACCCACTCCTCTATTCACATAGACACTGACCCACTCTCCTATTCACATAGACACTGACCCTCTTCCTATTCCACATAGACACTGACCAACTCTTCCTATTCACATAGACACTGACCCACTCCTCTATTCACATAGACACTGACCCACTCTTCAAATTCACATAGACACTGGCCCACTCTTCCTATTCACATAGACGCTGACCAGCTCCTGTTCATGGACACTGACCAGCTCTTCCTATTCACATGGACACTGACCCACTCTTCCTATTCACATAGACTAACATTCACATAGACACTTCCTATTCACATAGACACTGACCCACTCTGTCCAGACATCCACTCTTCCTATTCACATAGACACTGACCCACTCCTCTATTCACATAGACATGACCCACTCTTCGATTCACATAGACACTGACCCACTCTTCCTATTCCACATAGACACTGACCAGCTCTTCCTATTCACATAGACACTGACCATCTCTTCCTATTCACATAGACACTGACCCACTCTTCCTATTCACATAGACACTGATTTCCACTCCTCTATTCACATAGACACTGACCAACTCTTCCTATTCACATAGACACTGACCAATCTCTTCCTATTCACATAGACACTGACCCACTCTTCCTATTCACATAGACACTGACCACTCCTCCTATTCACATAGACACTGACCCACTTCCTATTCACATAGACATACTGACCCACTTCTCCTATTCACATAGACACTGACCAACTCTTCCCTATTCACATAGACACTGACCCACTCCTCCTATTCACATAGACACTGATCCACTCCCCTATTCACATAGACACTGACCCACTCTTCCTATTCAGATATAATCTGGCCCACTCCCCTATTCACATAGACACTGGGACCCACTCTTCCTATTCACATAGACACTGACCCACTCCTCCTATTCACATAGACACTGACCCACTCCTCCTATTCACATAGACATGACCTACTCCTCCTATTCACATAGACATTGACCCACTCCTCTATTCACGCCAGACATTGGGACCCACTCTTTCCTATTCACATAGACACTGACCCACTCTTCCTATTCACAAGATACTGACCCACTCCTCTATTCTCCACATAGACACTGGCCCACTCCTCTATTCACATAGACACTGACCCACTCCTCTATTCACATAGACACTGACCCACTCCTCCTATTCACATAGACACTGACCCATCTCCTATTCACATAGACACTGACCCTCCTCCTATTCACATAGACATGGCCCCTCCTCCTATTCAGACACTGACCACTCACTCTATTCACATAGACACTGACCCACTCCTCTATTCACATAGACACGCTGACCCACTCTTCCTATTCATAGACACTGACCCACTCTTCCTATTCACATAGACACTGACCCACTCCTCCTATTCACATAGACACTGGCCCCTCCTCTATTCACATAGACACTGCCTACTCCTCTATTCCATAGACACTGACCCACTCCCTATTCACATAGACACTGACCCACTCTTCCTATTCAGATATAATCTCGCCCACTCCCCTATTCACAGACACTGACCCACTCTTCCTATTCACATAGACACTGACCCACTCTCCTATTCACATAGACACTGACCCACTCCTATTCACATAGACACTGACCCCTCCTATTCACATAGACATGACCCACTCTTCCTATTCAGATATAATCTACTTCTATTCACAGACACTGACCTACTCTTTCCTATTCACATAGACACTGACCCACTCCTCCTATTCACATAGACACTGACCTCCCTATTCACATAGACACTGACCCACTCCCTATTCACATAGACACTGACCCCTCCCTATTCACATAGACACTGACCCACTCCTCCTATTCACATAGACACTGACCCACTCTCCTATTCACATACACTGACCCTCCTCCTATTCACATAGACACTGACCCTACCTCTATTCACATAGACACTGACCCACTCCCCCTATTCACATAGACACTGACCCACTCCTCTATTCACATAGACACTGACCATCTCTTTCCTATTCACATAGACACTGACCCTCCTCCTATTCACACAGACATGACCCACTCCTCTATTCACAGACACTGACCCACTCCTCTATTCACATAGACACTGACCCACCCCCTATTCACATAGACACTGACCCACTCCTCTATTCACATAGAATCTGGCCCACTCTCTATTCACATAGACACTGACCCACTCTATTCCCCACAGAAAAGCTGTGTTGGCACCAAGCATATTTTTACCTGCGTCATAGAACAGGACAGAGACAGAGACAGAGACGGATACAGAGAGAGACAGAGACAGAGACAGATACAGAGAGAGACAGAGACAGAGACAGAGACAGAGAGAGAGAGACGGATACAGAGACAGAGAGAGAGAGAGAGACAGAGAGAGACAGAGACAGAGGACAGAGACAGAGAGAGAGACAGAGAGAGAGAGACAGAGACAGAGACAGATACAGAGACAGACAGAGACCGGGAGAGAGAGACAGAGAGAGAGACAGAGACAGAGACAGATACAGAGACAGACAGAGACCGAGAGAGAGAGACAGAGACAGATACAGATACAGATACAGAGACAGAGACAGAGACAGAGAGAGACAGAGAGAGAGAGACAGAGACAGGAGACAGAGAGAGAAGAGAACAGAGATAGAGACAGAGAGACAAGAGACGAGAGAGACAGAGAAAGAGACGAGAAGAGAGAGACAGAGACAGAGAGAGACAGAGACAGAGACAGAGAGAGAGAGACAGAGACAGAGAGAGAGAGAGACAGAGACAGAGAGAGAACAGAGACAGATAGAGAGACAGAGACAGATACAGAGAGAGAGAGAGAGACAGCGAGAGAGAGAGACAGAGACAGAGAGAGAGAGAGAGAGAGACAGAGAGAGAGACAAGAGACAGAGAGAGAGAGACAGAGAGAGACAGAGAGAGAGACAGAGACAGAGAGAGAGACAGATACAGATACAGAGACAGATAGAGAGAGAGAGACAGAGAGGTCAGGATCAGATGAGCTCCTGCATTTTTCAGCATTTTCTTTAAAAAGATAGATTAGGAGTTAGATAAACTTGGATTTTTGTCAAGGAACACATACTGGATTCTACTCTCTACAACATAACCCCTACTTCAAATCAAAACTTAAAACCTACAACCTGATTTTGGACGGGATTACGGAATCACCTGGAAGGTTCACAACTACCAAGATTTATTTCTCTATACAGCAAATTCTCTGGAAAACAACAGAAACCTGAAAACACCATCCAACCTGGAACTGAGTGAGTAATGTTTAGTCTGAAACTATATTTTAAAGCCAAAAGCCAAGAAGAAAAATACACAACATTACTTTATAAGGACTGAATGCTAACATAATTCTGCCAAGCTTGATACAGCTTCAACTAGCACTGACGTGTCAAGTGAGAGGTGTCAAAGCCCATTAGCCCAACAATGGCAGGAGGTCACACAGTCTACCCCAACCAAATGGAGAGGCCTTAGAAGCTGCCTCCCGCTGTTCAGAGGTAATTAAAATACAGTACCCTTTGCATGTAAAGAATGATAAGTCAAGAAAAAGATTACAAAATTAAGCTCCTTATGGAAAATCAAGAGACACTTTTTGCTGACTATTACAGAAATGGGAACATCAGCAACCTTATCTTCCACACAAACCATCCCCTGGCATGGCACAGTGCTATATTAGCACACTACCCCTTTGTTACTATTTCCGGGTTGGAGCCGGGCGGTCGCATCCAGCGCTCCGGTCTGCAGGTTGTATAACTTTTTCATTACATTTCATTACATTTCATTATAGTACAACGGTCTGATTTGTCTAATCTTAGCAATTTCTTCTTAGCTAGCTACATAGTCGTCGTTGTATCAAAGATAATTGCGTAATTATCGTATTTCGTCGTCTCCTATCTGCCCAACACGTTCACCGTCTACCGTAGCACTGTAGTAACTATCACACTCAACTGAACGACTTGATTAGTGTAGTGTTAGCTAGCTACATAGTTGTCTTTGCTGTCTTCGTATCCAAGATAATTGTGTAGTTAGAGTGTGTAGTCTTAGAGTGATTATCTTAATTTACCGAGGTTAGCTAGCCAGCTATTTTGTCGTCCTTAACGTAGGAGACACTCCTAGCTAGCCAATAGCTAGCCAACGTCTACTGAATAGAACTTTCGCATTCCGGTCGCATTCCGCTTCGCTCCACAGGTAGTATCATATTTTCATTTCATTTCATTACAGTCCCAACGGTGTGATTTGTTTGATCGTAGCTAGCTACATAGCTAGCTACATAGCCGTCTTTGTTTCAAAGATAATTGTGTAGTCTAGAGCGATTTTCTAGGTTAGCTAGCCAGCTATTGTCGTTCTCCTAGCATAGCGTAACGTAACCAACACTGCTAGCTAGCCAGCTTGCCCCGAAAAGCAGCATTGTAGAAACTTCACACTCAACGGAACGACTTGATTAGGGTAGTGTCAACAACGCAGCTAGCCTACCTCAGCAGTACTGTATCATTTTAATCATTTTAGTCAATTAGATTCTTGCTACGTAAGCTTAACTTTCTGAACATTCGAGACGTGTAGTCCACTTGTCATTCCAATCTCCTCTGCATTAGCGTAGCCTCTTCTCTAGCCTGTCAAATATGTGTCTGTCTATCCCTGTTCTCTCCTCTCTGCACAGACCATACAAACGCTCCACACCGCATGGCCGCGGCCACCCTAATCTGGTGGTCCCAGCGCGCACGACCCACGTGGAGTTCCAGGTCTCCGGTAGCCTCTGGAACTGCCGATCTGCGGCCAACAAGGCAGAGTTCATCTCAGCCTATGCCTCCCTCCAGTCCCTCGACTTCTTGGCTCTGACGGAAACATGGATCACCACAGACAACACCGCTACTCCTACTGCTCTCTCTTCGTCCGCCCACGTGCTCTCGCACACCCGAGAGCTTCTGGTCAGCGGGGTGGTGGCACCGGGATCCTCATCTCTCCCAAGTGGTCATTCTCTCTTTCTCCCCTTACCCATCTGTCTATCGCCTCCTTTGAATTCCATGCTGTCACAGTTACCAGCCCTTTCAAGCTTAACATCCTTATCATTTATCGCCCTCCAGGTTCCCTCGGAGAGTTCATCAATGAGCTTGATGCCTTGATAAGCTCCTTTCCTGAGGACGGCTCACCTCTCACAGTTCTGGGCGACTTTAACCTCCCCACGTCTACCTTTGACTCATTCCTCTCTGCCTCCTTCTTTCCACTCCTCTCCTCTTTTGACCTCACCCTCTCACCTTCCCCCCTACTCACAAGGCAGGCAATACGCTCGACCTCATCTTTACTAGATGCTGTTCCTCCACTAACCTCATTGCAACTCCCCTCCAAGTCTCCGACCACTACCTTGTATCCTTTTCCCTCTCGCTCTCATCCAACACTTCCCACACTGCCCCTACTCGGATGGTATCGCGCCGTCCCAACCTTCGCTCTCTCTCCCCCGCTACTCTCTCCTCTTCCATCCTATCATCTCTTCCCTCTGCTCAAACCTTCTCCAACCTATCTCCTGATTCTGCCTCCTCAACCCTCCTCTCCTCCCTTTCTGCATCCTTTGACTCTCTATGTCCCCTATCCTCCAGGCCGGCTCGGTCCTCCCCTCCCGCTCCGTGGCTCGACGACTCATTGCGAGCTCACAGAACAGGGCTCCGGGCAGCCGAGCGGAAATGGAGGAAAACTCGCCTCCCTGCGGACCTGGCATCCTTTCACTCCCTCCTCTCTACATTTTCCTCCTCTGTCTCTGCTGCTAAAGCCACTTTCTACCACGCTAAATTCCAAGCATCTGCCTCTAACCCTAGGAAGCTCTTTGCCACCTTCTCCTCCCTCTTGAATCCTCCTCCCCCTCCCCCCTCCTCCCTCTCTGCAGATGACTTCGTCAACCATTTTTGAAAAGAAGGTCGACGACATCCGATCCTCGTTTGCTAAGTCAAACGACACCGCTGGTTCTGCTCACACTGCCCTACCCTGTGCTCTGACCTCTTTCTCCCCTCTCTCTCCAGATGACATCTCGCGTCTTGTGACGGCCGGCCGCCCAACAACCTGCCCGCTTGACCCTATCCCCTCCTCTCTTCTCCAGACCATCTCCGGTGACCTTCTCCCTTACCTCACCTCGCTCATCAACTCATCCCTGACCGCTGGCTACGTCCCTCCCGTCTTCAAGAGAGCGAGAGTTGCACCCCTTCTGAAAAAACCTACACTCGATCCCTCCGATGTCAACAACTACAGACCAGTATCCCTTCTTTCTTTTCTCTCCAAAACTCTTGAACGTGCCGTCCTTGGCCAGCTCTCCCGCTATCTCTCTCAGAATGACCTTCTTGATCCAAATCAGTCAGGTTTCAAGACTAGTCATTCAACTGAGACTGCTCTTCTCTGTATCACGGAGCGCTCCGCACTGCTAAAGCTAACTCTCTCTCCTCTGCTCTCATCCTTCTAGACCTATCGGCTGCCTTCGATACTGTGAACCATCAGATCCTCCTCTCCACCCTCTCCGAGTTGGGCATCTCCGGCGCGGCCCACGCTTGGATTGCGTCCTACCTGACAGGTCGCTCCTACCAGGTGGCGTGGCGAGAATCCGTCTCCTCACCACGTGCTCTCACCACTGGTGTCCCCCAGGAGCTCTGTTCTAGGCCCTCTCCTATTCTCGCTATACACCAAGTCACTTGGCTCTGTCATAACCTCACATGGTCTCTCCTATCATTGCTATGCAGACGACACACAATTAATCTTCTCCTTTCCCCCTTCTGACGACCAGGTGGCGAATCGCATCTCTGCATGTCTGGCAGACATATCAGTGTGGATGACGGATCATCACCTCAAGCTGAACTCAGCAAGGCTGGGCTGCTCTTCCTCGGGGAAGGACTGCCCGTTCCATGATCTCGCCATCACGGTTGACAACTCCATTGTGTCCTCGTCCCAGAGCGCTAAGAACATGGCGTGATCCTGGACAGCACCCTGTCGTTCTCAAATAACATCAGGCGGTGGCCCGTTCCTGTAGGTTCATGCTCTACAACATCCGCAGTGCGACCCTGCCACTCACACAGGAAGCGGCGCAGGTCTAATCCAGGCACTTGTCATCTCCCATGCGGATTACTGCAACTCGCTGTTGGCTGGGCTCCCTGCCTGTGCCATTAAACCCCTACAACTCATCCAGAACGCCGCAGCCCGTCTGGTGTTCCAGCCTTCCCAAGTTCTCTCCACGTCACCCCGCTCCTCCGCTCTCTCCACTGGCTTCAGTTGAGCTACGCATCCGCTACAAGACCATGGTGCTTGCCTCACGGAGCTGTGAGGGGAACGGCACCTCAGTACCTCCAGGCTCTGCGCAGCCCGTCTGGTGTTCAACCTTCCCAAGTTCTCTCACGTCACCCCGCTCCTCCGCTCTCTCCACTGGCTTCCAGTTGAAGCTCGCATCCGCTACAAGACCATGGTGCTTGCCTGCGGAGCTGTGAGGGAGCGGCACCTTTGTCACATCTGATGATAACATCACAAATGCTGAGTTTAAGGAGACAGTTCCACTTCCTTGCTTAAACATGAAATATAGGCCCAGTAAGAGTAAGCCTCAGTTGCCAGAGTCCACTGGTGCAGTTACTTTACAAAGAGGCCTAAGTGAGAGCTCAAAACTTCTTTGGGCAAAAATGGAGTCAGAAGAAAGCAAGCTCCTTCTGACAACTTGCACCAAAGAAGTCATCTCAGAGCTTCTGGTCTTGTACAAGACTGAGATGTCAAAGGAGGACCCCCTGTACACTGTTGGAGAAAAAGGATCAGACTTCTCTATTGAGAGACAACAATTTGTAGAGGGCGTTCTGGCTCAGCTTGGGGATATCTCCCATTCCAGGGCCTCATCACCAATAGTATATGAGTTCCCCTGTCAAATTGAGGGCAGCAGAAGTAAGGCCACAGCTTCTTTGACCAGTCTGTTAGATTGCATGAAAAAACTCTCAAGTGAGGAATTCAAGAGAGACACCACTCAAGCAGTGAGTGAGTTCCTAGTTAAAAAGTCCAACAATAGCTTAACTAGTGCACAGCCTGCTTATTCTGTAGCATCCAGGTCTTGTTCCGTTCAAAACCAGAGAAACTTGTCAAAGGATATTTGTGCGGATTCTGCTGCCTTTGACATCATTGACACATTTGTGGAAGACCTGCAGAGCTTGGCGCAACCTGCAGAAGTAGAGGAGAGAGAACCTGACCTCCAGGAAAATGCACAAAAGCGAAAGAGCAGGATCTGGTCTGCTACCACTAGTTTATATAAAAATATTAAGAAGACATTAAAGGGCTTCACCATTCACCGGCGGAGGTCAGACGTGCAGAGAAGAATGTCTAGCCATACACCCACAGAGGACTCTGGACATCTTGTGACTAAGGAGTACCTTGGTTTGGCAAGCCAGAACTTGACGCAAGCTAGTAAGAGTGTGCCTCACTTGCCCCGTTTGAACCAGGAAGTGACTCTACACATGGGTGTCAGCGAGAGTTCAAAACTTCTCTGGACTGAAACAGACGAGGGTCTAATGAACAATAGTACCAAACAGGTCATTTCAACAATCTTGACCTCATGCGAGGATCAGACATCAAATGCACCTTGCTTCTCCACAGTAGGAAAGAAAATATCTGATATGTCCCTTGAGGTCAACATATTGGTAGGTGGTGTTCTGTCTCAGCTGAAGGACATCTCCTTGTCAAGGTCCCCAACACCATGTGAAGACATGTTTGAACGTCTCCAAGGTTCTACTGAGCGAACCTCTCCAGTAAGTCTAGATTGCAGCACGGCTGCCTCCAAAGGCATTGCATCTTCCCACAGTCTTTCAACAAAGAGCCTCCAAAAACTCTCTAGTCATGAGTTCCAAACCAAAGCTGAGAAAGGAGTGAGTGAGGTCCTCTCTAGGTCATTTAACGTTGTGGAGGAAGGTACAACAGATAAGTACCTCCAGTCTGTATCTACATCCACCACATCTACTGATATTATACAAACCACGGTGAAAGACCAGCAGGAGCTCAGCCAGACCACCCAATCATCTGACATGGTATCTGGAACCTCCCTGCTCACCACTGGACAGGTTTCTGAGAAAAGGATCTGGTCTGTTGCTCGTAACATCTACTACAGTCTGCAAAGTAAGATTACGGAGTTTCTCAGAAAAGATCTTCAAAGATCAGACACAACACTTGGTTCAATCCAAATCTTTACATATCAAAGCAGTCCTGCATCACAAAGAGCAAGTCTTGGCCATCTTGAGGTCAACCAGAGCAGTGTTACACCTGGTGGAAACGATGCCTGTGTGGACATTCCGCACAAATTACTATCTAAAACCACTGAGCTCTCAGGATCCATGCTGGAGGATATTGGCACGATCCGTTGTAGGAGTGCTGACAGCCCAAATACAAGAAATACCTCTTCTTCACACTCCTCCATCTCTCTAACACCTACTTCAAAATTAAGGCAGTCGAAATGGCACTTTGCCTTACCCGGGACTCCCATCCCCACTGAGTTTCCTGCTCAGATTGACTTTCCCATTGTTAGAAACACAATCATTGAGGACTTCTTTCACACAGAGGACTTACTTCCTGTAACCTTTGTGGACAAAGTCAGGCAAGCTGCTGGGGTGGTAGTGGACATTATGGTGGAAAGTGTTGAGAACACACAGGAAGATGGACAGGGTGCTTCTCATCTTGACGACCTCCGATCTGCTGTTAGGAAATTGAGAAAAATCATTTCCACTTGGACAATCCACATTTTCAGCCATGAATTGGTGGATAAAGTTATAGCCCTTCAGGACAGCCACAGCACTCCACAGGTCTTAACATTGGAAGCAGCCAAAAGTGCTTCAGACTCCATTCTTTCAAGGCTGAAATGGGGAAAGGAACAATGCGCCATATCCAAGGAGCTCCCCTCTCAGCTTCTCCAGATATTTGCTGAAGAGACAGTGAAGGGCTTCCTGGGACAGTGGTCAGATGAGTATGAAAATATAAACTTTGATGTTTCAGTCCAGAACGATCAAAAGACTTCTACTTGCATGGTCATTCTTCAAATGATCACCAAAGCCACTGCTAAATGTTATTTTGAGTCCGCTACCAGCGTGGCCACCAGTGACATTGTAAAAGGCGTGTTTGATTTGGAAAGGGATACCATCAGCAGTACTGGAGAGCAGGTCCTCACCTTTAACACCAAAGGTATAGTACACATACATCTTTCATGAATAACACTGCTGTTGACCTTTTATGAAATATATGATTATTTGTGTCATGGCATTGCACTGCTTCTTTGCAATTGTTATACTGTACTTTAAGATATCGAACATTTTTCAGTTTGTTTTAATGTGCCTTTTCCCACCAACCAGGGTTCCACGGAAGTTAGAAAGGACCTCTGTCCTCAAGAGTCTCTGGAGTACCAGCCTCAGAACATTTCCCCTACTGTGTACTTTACAGGTAAGCCCTGCTGCTGTTTAGGCTGCTGCTCAGTCAAGACTGAGACATTATCCCTTTACCATTCCACTAATTCATTTGAATAGACATTGTACTCCTCTGAGTTGTTACCTATGACATACTGTACTGTGGGCTGGGTGGTAGCCTAGTGGGTTAAGAGGTTGGGCCAGTAACCGATAAGTTGCTGGTTCAGAATCCCTGAGTTCACGAGGCAAAATCTGTCAATGTGCTCTTGAGCTAGGCACTTAATCCTAATTGCTCCTGTAAGTCTCTCTGGATAACAATGTCTGATAAATGAGTAAAAATGTAAATTGATGGCATGCTGGATGGTCTTTCGTTGCAGAGACGATGACAACATCTCATGGCTCCTTTTCTCCAGAGGGAATTTATGATATCGCATCGTCCTTCCCACTTGAAGAGAAGAGTCGCAAACCCTCCCTTTTCACCAGATTGTCTAGATCCATCACGAAAGGCTTTCCCAGCCCATTCAAATCTTCAAGGAAAACCAAATTATTTAAATAAATTCCTCATTATAAACAACGAGAGCATTCATTTGTTCAGATGAAAATCTAATCGTATTGGTCACATACGCCGAAAACAACTGTGAGAGGCTTTATTACGAGCCCATTCCCAACAATGCAGAGTTAAAAAGTAAGAACATATTTTTTAAATAGTAACACAATAACAAGGCTATATACAAGGAGTACCAATGTGCATGGGTGCGAGGTAGTCGAGGTAATACAGTATGTACATGTAGGTAAGGGTAAAAGTGACTAGGCAATCAGTATAGATAATAAACACAGTAGCAGCAGCTGGTGTGAAAGTCGGTCAGTGTCACAGTGAATGTGTGGGTAGAGTGTAGTGAGTGTGCATCGAGCCAATTCAAGAGAGTCAGTCGAAAACAATTAGAAAAATACATCAATAACAAAGGGGGTCAATGCAAATAGTGCAGGTGGCCATTTAATTAACGTTCAGCGTCTAATGACTTGGGGGTAGAAGCTGTTCAGCAGTCTAATGACTTGGGGGTAGAAGCTGTTCAGCAGTCTAATGACTTGGGGGTAGAAGCTGTTCAGCAGTCTAATGACTTGGGGGTAGAAGCTGTTCAGCAGTCTAATGACTTGGGGGTAGAAGCTGTTCAGCAGTCTAATGACTTGGGGGTAGAAGCTGTTCAGCAGTCTAATGACTTGGGGGTAGAAGCTGTTCAGCAGTCTAATGACTTGGGGGTAGAAGCTGTTCAGCAGTCTAATGACATGGGGGTAGAAGCTGTTCAGCAGTCTAATGACTTGGGGGTAGAAGCTGTTCAGCAGTCTAATGAGAAGCTGTTCAGCAGTCTAATGGCTTGGGGGTAGAAGCTGTTCAGCAGTCTAATGACCAGGATCCTGGTGTCTACCCAATGTGCTGAGCACTCCTCCTGGCCAGAGTCCGCGCTACATTCAGCTGCTGCAACCATGGTCTCTGTGTGAAGGCACTGTTAGAGTCAATCAACCAGAACAAGGTTAGGAGACCAAATCTGTGTCCTAGCATTGTGAAATACTGTATATGTAATGGCCTCAATACATTAATGAAGCGCCCTTACATCCTATCCTCTCCCCATACTGAAACAACTTGTTAGGGTGAACCAATAAGACTGACACTATATACCTTCTAAGCATGATAGTTGGCTCATGATTTGTTTCAGGACTTGTTAGGGTAAACCAATAACAGCTTCTAACCCCAAGTCATAAGACTGCTGAACAATTAATCAAATGGCCACTGGACAAGTTCAACTGTTTTATTATTTGTTACTTTAGTTTATTGGGTAAATATTCTCTTCAACTCTTCTTGAACTGCACTGTTTGTTAAGGGCTTGTAAAGTAAACATTTCACGGAAAGATCTACACTTGTTGTATTCAGCGCATGTGACAAATTAAAGTTTGAGTTGATTTGATTTGACTATGTACCTTCTAAGCATGATGGTTGGCTCATGATTTGTTTGTACTGAAATCTATTCAGGGAGGATAAGGGTATATCATAGGCAGTGATGAAGTGGTAAAACCATTGACTGGTAAATGCTGATTGCCGTTCAGGATTAAAGAAGTAACGCCTCCCTATACTTTCAATGTATCTTCCACAAAAGGTGGGTAAATGCTTGAACCAAAAAAAAATGTGTAAACAGCTTTTACATGTGTTCCCCCCCCACCACTGATTATAGGAGGCTTCTTCTGACAGTATTCACACCTTTCATAAGAAACCTCCAGAGAAATATTCATATTCACCGTAGCTGTCATTTAAACTTGGACTAACCTGGCCAAGGTCAAACAGTTTATGGCGTTTTCTCTGGGTGTGCGGTCGCAGTGGAGAGAAAAGGCCTCCAGTGAGGTGGTGAGTATCTGGGCGGAGTTTGGCGAGGCAAACACAGGTCTGAGATTGGTGTCTCTGGAAATGGGCGGGAGCGGGACTCTGCTCCTCCATTGGTTGCTGTTCTGATCCCCACTCTCATCCTCCTCACATCCCTTCCCTCCACATCCCCTCTTCTTCTCTCTTTCATCCCTCGTGGCCACAGGGTGTAGCTTCGGTAGTTGAAGAGGTTTATCCTGGGATGCCAGGGCGCGGAGCGGGCAGGATACATGAGATGGGCAGTTGATGGGGGTCAAACGTCGAGAGGCTGTGGACATCACCCTGATACCCGCCTTGGCCTCACTCCTCCTGGGCTTGGAGGACATCTTGGGGAGGGTGAAGCCGTCCACCAGGACCGTGTCGCCCACCCTGGTCCTGAACGGAGCCCTGTTGAGGCCCATGCAGTGCCTGGATGCTGCCCTCCTCTGCCCCAGCCTCACCCAGCCCTTTATCTGGAGGTATGTCCGCATGGGCAGGGCCATACCTGGGAGGACCACCACAGAGCACAGCTTGGTGGCCAGGTGACTCACACACTCCCTGTGGCCGTACTGGAGGGCGATCCTCAGGGGGTCACGACCCTGGGGATCCCGACAGGCAAGGGTCAGAACGCTGCTGGCGATAAAGAGTTTGAGGATGGTGAGCTGGCCGCGCTCGATGGAGGCGACAGCGGGACACTTGGCGACGTCGGGGTGGGCCGTCTGGTGGCACCACTCACGGTAAGGGTGAACCCCCACCGGCTCAATGACACGCACCCCCCTCTCCAGCAGCCAGCCGGCCAGGTCCAGGTGGCCCAGAGAAGCAGCGATGTAGAGTGCCACCCGGAGCTGGAACCTGGAATAATACAGAATCAATGTATTTATAACACGTTTCAAGTTTTTTTTGTCAAGTTTACAAGATACAGTGGGTTATAAAACAGTACAGTAAAATGCTTACTTGCAAGCTCTTTCCCACAATGCAGTATTAAATATCAGGGTAAGAGAAAAAACGTATGAAGGAAAAAAACACGATAATATAAGCTACATACAGGGTCAGTACCATCATTGTAAGCTATATACAGGGTCAGTACCATCATTGTAAGCTATATACAGGGTCAGTACTATCATTGTAAGCTATATACAGGGTCAGTACTATCATTGTAAGCTATATACAGGGTCAGTACTATCATTGTAAGCTATATACAGGGTCAGTACTATCATTGTAAGCTATATACAGGGTCAGTACTATCATTGTAAGCTATATACAGGGTCAGTACCATCATTGTAAGCTATATACAGGGTCAGTACTATCATTGTAAGCTATATACAGGGTCAGTACTATCATTGTAAGCTATATACAGGGTCAGTACTATCATTGTAAGCTATATACAGGGTCAGTACTATCATTGTAAGCTATATACAGGGTCAGTACTATCATTGTAAGCTATATTGTACAGGGTCAGTACTATCATTGTTGTAAGCTATATACAGGGTCAGTACTATCATTGTAAGCTATATACAGGGTCAAGTAAGCTATATACAGGGTCAGTACTATCATTGGGTAAAGCTATATAAGGTTCAGTACCTATCATTGTGAACCAAGAATATATTCCATACAGTCCATTTTGTCTCTGGTTACATCCATATAGGTGTTGAGCCAGAGGACCATTGATCTACTGCACAAGGAAGGCCATACCCAGGTCAATGGCGTATCATTGTAAGCTGCATAAAGGTTGCAGTCCATCATTGTAGAGTTGCAGGCCAGGTGGGAGAGCTCAGTCTGAAGGAGCTGACGGGTCAGCCCACACTGCTGGGACACCAGGGTCATGAGCCTAGCCACAGACGTATCAGAAACACAGTGCCCAAGACTGAGAGGGTCTCCCCATTGTCACGGCACTGAACACACGCACCACCGGCTCCCGCTGAAGTATAAGACCATGGACATACAGTAAATTTACTTGTTTTACATAAATACCTATGTTGTGTTTATACACCGAGTAAACAAAACATTATGAACACCTGTTCTTTCCATGACAAAGACTGACTAGGTGAATCCAGGTGAAAGCTATGATTCCTTAATGATGTCACTTGTTAAATCCACTTCAGTGTAGATGAAGGGGAGCATCCACAGGTTAAAGAAGGATTTTTAAGCCTTGAGACAATTGAGGCATAGATTGTGTATGTGTGCCATTCAGCACTTGAATGGGCAAGACAAAATATTTAAGTGCCTTTGAACACTCTACCAGTAGGTGCCAGGTGCACCGGTTTGTGTCAAGAACTGCAATGCTGCTGGGGTTTTTCACACTCAACAGTTTCCTGTGTGTATCATGAATGGTCCACCACCCAAAGAACATATCGCCACCATGCCAACTTGGCACAACTGTTGGAAGCATTGTGCAAGTCAACATGGGCCAGCATCCCTGGGGAACCTTTAAACACCTTGTAGAGTCCATGTCCCAACTATTGACAGTTCTGATGGCAAAAAATTTGGGTGCAACTCAATTTAGGAAGGTGTTTCTAATGTTTGGTACACTCAGTATATATAATAGGAGTCATATAATTACAGGGGTAACAAAGTGGCTCCTTTGCACTGATCTTAGGTCTGGTTTGTGTTTTTACTGCTAATGGTAAAGGTTAGGATTTGGTGAGAGTAAACTGATCCTAGATCTGTGAATGCAATTTCTATCCAGAGACAAATCACCTAGGTCCATGCCATTTAAATGTATAATCTACCACCATCTCGTGGCTCAAATTTTAACAACATTCTCTAATTCATGTGCTGTACTGAGTTTTGTTCTATCATTTGTACACTTGTCAACACACTAATCTGGGTGCCAATTAAATTGAAGACTAATCTGGGTGCAGATATAAATTATATATAACAGAACCATATATATATAATATACTATTTAATGAACCCAAAGGGCCTCTTCTCCTACTAATATACCTCTACTATATATACTGTACTCACTGTACTCTATGTACTCTACTGTATATAATCTACTATATAACTACTATATATCTGCTACTCACTGTACTATATCACCACTAATACTGTAATCTATGCTCATACTATATCTACTGTACTATATATACCACTGGGTATACAGATTCTTCAGATACTGTTAGCCAACACCAGACTGATATCGACGATTACATGGGGAAAATTTATGACTGTAAGGGTGTTTGGTACAAATCAACACTACATCGGGCCACATTTCAGCTCTATCCCAGGTCAACCATACAATACTATAGATTTCCACTCTAGTCAACCAGCAAGAAGGAGAGACAGACAGAAGGTCTGGCTTTGACTATGTCAATGATGGGATGTATAAGTAATAGTAAGGAACACAAATAAACATTATTCTGATGGTTAAATTTGTACTTAGATACATAACCACTCTCCTCTGTTAGCAAATCTTCACAGAACTTTGTGGAACAGAGTGAGTTCTGTCCCTGTCTGGCTCTGGACATGTACCCAGGGACCTCTGTACAACAACACTTCACACTCACAAAGCAGTGTTCTTACTAACCAATCACTCTACCATAACCATGGTCTCAGGTATAAAGCAGTGTCCTTACTAACCAATCACTCTACCATAACCATGGTCTTGGTTGAGCAAGGGCAATAATACTTTAGAGTCTCAAGCAGGGTGACCTCAACATACTATACTATGGACCATACTATATACCACCACACTATACAGTGGGTGTTCAAAAACAGATGTCAATTTAAAAATTTAAAGCAGAGCTACAATTTGTAAATTGGGAGGTGCCAGAACAAAGAGTGGGTGCTAGAGGGGGGTTCTGTGGTACCAGAACTCATGAGAAAAACAAACCCCCAAGATCACCTATTATAATAGAGCATTGAAGTCTTGTCCCATATCATCACATTTGGGTAGAGCCACTTATAGAAGGTGCACACATGGGGAACATTTTTAGTAGCCTAGGGTCCGGGAAAGTGTTGGCCTTTTTAAAACCGCATTTCGTGCAATTCTACATAATTTTACATGACTGGAGACTTTGGCATTATCTTTTTTTAATCCGCACAAATGATCGAAATGGAAGGCTACTTTGACACTGACAAACTTAGTATCTGAGATCAATAAAAACGACCTTGTCTTGAATCCATCAATAGCCTATAGGCCTAGGTTTGTGGAGAAACATATAGTAGGCTACAATATGAGGAGGAAATTAGTCCTAAAAATGCTTTCCAGTTTCACTGACTCAATGATGCGCAGCTCACTCGCTGGAGATTGTCGATGCGCTCGTGTCAAAAGCCTATCTCTCCCTCTTTCTGTTTTGTAAAACAATGTTTGGGAGTTGATCAAATATTTTGGTAGTCTACAGCATAGTCTTATCTTTTCAGCAAGAGTCATTGCTTTTCAATCTGTGTTTTCCCTCGATTGTATTTGAAATATTGCAAAAGGCCTGTTTTGTCTGCGTGCTGTTTTTTCACTGACAGATTTGCCTCGCGTTCCCGACTGTAGGCTATTCTTTGTTATTGGGCTACAATCCGCAGCTAGGCTATTTAAAAAAGGGACCATTGGTCCTCTGTAGCTAAATTAGAGGGTTTCTCATGACGTATTAGGCTATTCTGAATGATTTAATTTATTTCTGAACAGACAGCAGTAATTCCGTAACTTTAGAAAATTCCTCCAGAACCCTTCATGCAGCTATGATTCTATAAGGAAACAAATGATGAAGTGCAACTCTGGAGAGATGAGGGGGCAGGATAATTGACGAAGAGGCAACTCGAATGAACTTTGATCGCTTTTATTATAATTGTTACATAGCAAAAAGTGAAAATTATTTTTCATGGCACGAGAGGTACCGGATTCGGCCAAATAGGTTCCGGAACAAAGCAGTCCAGAACGGAACGGTGCCGGATCCTGTTCTGGCATGATCCTGCTCAAATTAAGCACTGATTTGAAGTACCTAGGCCTCTACCTGCTGAGTATAAAGATTATTAAACTAGATTCAGTGGGCTTGTCATTCACAGTACTGATGAAAAATCAAGTATATTTGATCTAAATGTGGATATACGAGGACATCTAGTGGTCACCGGATTTTTAAAAATCCATGCAAAGCTATCTTTGTACTAGCATGCGATGCCATATATTTGACGCAGGTATTTATTATTCAACAAGGATAGTCATTGACCCTGACAAAATATAATTGTATGAGCTATGCCTCTGTGTACCGGCGTTGTTGCACCCCTCTACTATCTGGCTTGGTGGAGCGATCTCGTTCTGCATGCCTGCTTCACTTATATTCAATGTGTCGTCATGCATTTGTGCATGCACGCTCTTAACGGTCATATCCGTCTTTCTAGCTAACTCATCAACCAGTATTTTATTCGCTTTTTCTGCACGATAGCACTTATTAAAGCCTTGAAACTCATGGGGACCTCAGTGCTACCACGGGTCATCGAGCTAGCCCTTATTTGGCAGCAGGGTTGCATCGGTTTCCACTGGATGTGACAGCTTGTTAGGCTGGCTAGCTAGGTAGCTAATTCGCTAACGCGAACTGTTTATCACGTAGCAGCCTATGCTGACTAGCATCGCTAGCAACTAGCTAACATGGATCAAGTCTAGTCGTGGGTCCACAAAATCAAACAAATGGTACTGAACTGATGACAAAATCATGTTTCGAAATTTTAGTAGCTATTTATGTTTTTTGTTGTTGTTGCTTAATGACATTGCGAATATCATAATTTTTGTCATTGAACTAGCTACCGGTATGTAATTTAATCCGGTTTCGGAAAGAGAAAAGTATTAATCGCAAATTCCAGCACTAACGGATACCGGGAAATAGAAATAAGACACCCGGTCACGAATGCGGAGCCACGCCCTAAAATAACATGTGACCACAAGGCGTTTGTGACCCATTCATGCGTTCCAACTTTGTCATAATTGTCTGTAGGTTCTAAATTGCTTATGAGCTTGGCTTCCCTTCAGAAAGTAGCTGATTCTTGTACTCTACAGCTGTATTTTCCTACAGTCACTAATAATACTAGCAACAAAACAGATTTCATTCCTTAAAATGATATTGCCAGATGGAAGAAAATAATAAGGTAGGCCTAAACTGTAACAAGATATACCTTAAAGACTGCTTGTGTTTAATCCTGAATCCAGTTGCCCCTCTTGTACTGGGATAAAACAATAGGCAAGCCATGAACCTTATGGAGGAGTGCATGTGTTTTGCAGACACCTGGGTTCTAAACTGGCTGAGGTAAACATTTTAGGAAAGCCTGGGTTTTTAAATCGCGGTGAAAGCAGATATGACAAGGTTTGTCAATGTCATGTTGCCCTTCTATTTAGATGAAACTAGCGAAAAGGATCATTTTGCTTCTCTTAATCCACATTTTCTAGCAAAAAAATATGTTCATGCTTTAGGGCTGGTGGGCTGCATATATATTGGTAAAATATAAAGTGTGTGTAGGGGGGCTTTATAATGGGGTATAGGCCTAACTGACTACTAACCAATGATGTCATTTGTATTGTGAAATTATTATTGAGAGATCTCTTTATAACTAAATATATTCAAACCTTGTTAAAAATATTTGAATTTGTACCTTTGAAAAATGTCAATTTTCAACATTATAGTCACTTTGAAAAAAATGAAGACAGTGGTTAGATTCTGCCCCATCCAGGGACTGCTCCCTGATTAGTTTAATATTCTGACTACTACCAATATGCTATTGTGAGAATTATTATTGAGAGATCTCTTTATAACAAAATATATTCAGTGTTAATATCGAAGTCATTCTAAGGGGTAGGTTTTACAAAGCAAATGAGTGAGTGAGTCTTTGACATGAAGACAGTGGTTAGATTCTGCCATTGGGACTGCTCTGATGTTTCCATTCTCTCCTGGTTATGACCATAGAGCCTGATGCTATCATTGGCAATGTTGACGTACCACAACCATCTCTGTTGTGTTGCAGTTGTTTAATTGGCCCAACGTTGCCAATGCTCCTCCATTCTTTAACAGTTAATAATTATTTCAGTATGATATTTGTTGTATATTAAGTTAGATTATTTGCAATATAATTACATTTCTACCAGGAGCAGAGCAATTCTACCAGGAGCAGAGCAACCTCAGTGATGGAAACCACAGAAGAGGGGGAGCTCAACAATGTAGAACATCTGACACTTATGGACTTCCTTCAAAACCTAACTGAGAAGTATGTTCTGTTTTCTTTGGTACTATCACACCTTCAAGGAAATAGGGTCAAATTAGAAACGGATCAATCGGAAAGAAAATGTTAAGTGCTAGAAAAGTTGTCACATTGCAATTTTGCCAAAACAACTGACACAAAGCAAGTATAACTTCACGATCAGGCAAATAATGAAATAAAAACAATTCTGCCACGCATCCTGATATGACAACATTTATAACAATATTGTTTTCAGGCAATGGAGGGGGATTCAAGAGGGCATGTTTGACCCGGTAAGATCATGTTACTGACAATTTAATTAGATTACCATGAAAACTCTGCCTAATGTTTAACCTTGTTCATAAGCTTTTGAAAGACACACTATGCAACATTTTAAAACACTTCTTCTGTTTCTGGAATACAGCTGACAAAACAACAGCTTGCCGGCTTGTGTCTGAGGATTGTCCAGTTTTTATCAGACAAGCTGATGCAGATCATCATCCCAGGTCTTTACGAACTACTGGGCATCCAAGATGCTGCCTCCTCTCCATTGTCACAGAGATCTCTCACAGCGTCACTCACCAGTCTGTTAGACGATAAGACTAACACCAAGTCCCGCGTGAGATTTACTGAGGCTGGTGTACCTAAGAGGCCAGGCAGTCGAAAGTCTTACAATAGCTTTCGCATCCCGACTCCCTACCCTTCCTCCAACTGTATGGAGCAGGAAGAGGAAGAAGAGCAGGAATCACAACTTAAGTTCAAGGAGATTTACCTGACTAAGGGCAGTCTGGGCAGTGGAAGCTACCTGCCCAAGGGGGCCATGAGGTATGTTCTTAAAGGGATATTTAACAACTTCATATTCATCTCCAGCATCACCATATGTGAAAATTACACATTTCCATGCTTTGTAGTAAAAAAAAATATAGAGGGATGTAACTGTTTCCAATAGTGCTGAGAAATTAGTGCTTTTTGAGGTTGGTTTGGTTTCGATTCAAATATTTAAAAAATAATCACGGTTTTGGATTTCAATACTTTTTTAGACATTAAATGCACTATGGATTATGTGTGTTGAATGCTGTAACAACACATGATAAAACAATGAATAAAAGTCCCATGATGGTAGTGACTGTCCATTACTGTTTATGACTTATCAACCATCATTTACTTTCTCATATAAAATATTTATTTGATAACTTTATTATTTCATTCCAAGTCATCAACTCATCTCTATAGAGCTGCTGCTTATCCTGTCTGACAAAATCACTATTTTAGTAGTTCTTCTAAGTAAATAAGACCTACTTTTATGACCGCTGAACACCAACTGTCAATCACTTAGATCATGTATTTCCAGGTAGAGAATCCTCGCAACGCAACTGCTTTTTATCTCTCATGCATTCTCTCGTCTCTCCGTCTCAGTCAATGAGGTTTCCGTATCTGCTCCACACAGAGTGGACAAGCAAGTGGGCGTGCAATGGATTATGGG
Organism: Oncorhynchus nerka; assembly: GCF_034236695.1. NCBI lineage: Eukaryota > Metazoa > Chordata > Actinopteri > Salmoniformes > Salmonidae > Oncorhynchus > Oncorhynchus nerka. The sequence goes on from NW_027039969.1 coordinate 41,623, forward strand.
AATTAATTGCCATATTTTCTGTGCCAAACTATGTCGAATATTGATCTGTTGGAAACTACAACTCCCTACTACATTGCATAGTTCGTGCTTGATCTGATTTATCTCTACAGAAACTGAGCATCGAGCTCACAGAAGAAGAAAAAAATTAACTATATGGAATTCAAATAATTGAGCCGACGTCGGTTAATTAGTTGTTTAAAACCGAAAAATAACAAAAATGTTGGTTAAATGCTCAGCTCTAGATTCTAATGACATCATCAGTGTGCATCGTGTGATTTTAACCAATTATGAGTAGGCATTGCCTACTAATTGGTTGATGATGTCATAGAAAACACTTATCTTCCTCTTTCTATTTTACTACAAAACATAGAAATGCCCGTTTTTCACATATGCTGATGTTGGGGTGGTGCTGGAGATGATGAATATGAAGTTGAAACATTTAGAAATTTCCCTTTAACATTTCTTCAAACTGCCTTGTATTTATGATTGTCCTTGAAGTTATTAGAAGTTACAGTATTTGAAGTTTATAGCAATTTGGATTTTTGTAGAGGATAGATATTGCCAGGATAGATAGATATCTACAGGCCAGTTTCAATACAAATGACTTATACAAAATACATTTTATTGGGCTTTAGAAATTAAGCAGTTAGGCTGACATCACACTAAGGTTTTTTCTCAGAGAAACAGCAGCACTTTCCTCAGTGTTTTCAATGGTGCAGATGTATTTGACACACTGAATGTGCATCACAGCCTTACATATTATTTGTTTGACTTTGATGATTTCTGTTGTTTTTTTCCCAAGGACTCTAACCTCTCTGTCTGATGTGCAGAAGAAAACAACCAACTCTGAGACGCTACAAGTCCTCTTAGGTGTCTCAGAGGACACCCTCGTCACCTGTGTGCAGGACAGCCTGCAAGGTTCTCTCTCCAAACTTGCATGCATGTCCAATTCTCCATCTGGAAGTGCAGGCTCTATGATGCTAACCCCTGCTGTAATGGCAGAGTTGGCTAAAGATGTCAAGTCGGCCTTATCAGTGGTCGTTAAGAGTGCCTCCGCTAGCCAAACCTCTCTAGTGACACCGGTAAGGGGAAACTCACAGACCAAGGTGACTGAGAGCATGGTGAGAGAGCTGGCTGCTAAACTTGAAAAAGTTGACCAAGAGAGCAAGAGTCTAACAGGGCAAGTCATGACCACCATCTCTGACACAATGGTGGCTTTTGTTGACGAGAACGAACAGAATTTGCTGGAAGATCTGAAGGACAAGATCCCATTTTTGGCATCGCATGTTGGCTTCATTGAGGATCTTGATGCCCTGATAAGGAAATACGAGAGCAGCTACAATATTAGTGAATCTGGTTCCTCCTGCACGCTCACATCTAAGAGCATCCAAAAACTCTCCAGCCGGGAGTTTCAAACATCAGCAATACAAGCAGTGAGTGGAGTTCTTGCCAAAAAAGTCAGTAGTTTGAGCTTTCCTAGTTCAGTCGTTCAGTCTGAGTTAACAGGTGCTGTATCAGGTCAAACATTGTCTGGCATTGTAAAGACAGAGTCAATTCACCCAGTGGGCTCAGCAGCGTCAGTAGTTGTTAAGACTTTCGTGTCAGATATGAAGTCATTGGCTGAATCTGAAGAGAGTCCCCAACAGAAGAGTGCCTGGTCTGCTGCTGTTCACATTTACCACAGCATCCAAAACAACTTGAAAGATTATTTCGGCAAGCTTCAGCGATGTGCCTTAAAGAGCATTGTCACATCTGATGATAACATCACAAATGCTGAGTTTAAGGAGACAATTCCACTTCCTTGCTTAGACATGAAATATAGGCCCAGTAAGAGTGAGCCTCAGTTGCCAGAGTCCACTGGTGCAGTTACTTTACAAAGAGGCCTAAGTGAGAGCTCAAAACTTCTTTGGGCAAAAACTGAGTCAGAAGAAAGCAAGCTCCTTCTGACAACTTGCACCAAAGAAGTCATCTCAGAGCTTCTGGTCTTGTACAACACTGAGATGTCAAAGGAGGACCCCCTGTACACTGTTGGAGAAAAAGGATCAGGCTTCTCTTTGAGAGAGAGAAATTTGTAGAGGGTGTTCTGGCTCAGCTTGGGGATATCTCCCATTCCAGGTCCTCATCACCAATAGTATGTGAGTTCCCCTGTCAAATTGAGGACAGCAGAAGTAAGGCCACAGCTTCTTTGACCAGTCTGTTAGATTGCATGAAAAAACTCTCAAGTGAGGAATTTAAGAGAAATGCCACTCAAGCAGTGAGTGAGTTCCTAGTTAAAAAGTCCACCAGTAGCTTAACTAGTGCACAGCCTGCTTATTCTGTAGCATCCAGGTCTTGTTCCATTCAAAACCAGAACACATGGTCAAAGGATATTTGTGCGGATTCTGCTGCCTTTGGCATCATTGAAACATTTGTGGAAGACCTGCAGAGCTCGGCGCAACCTGCAGAAGTAGAGGAGAGAGAACCTGACCTCCAGGAAAATGCACAAAAGCTACAGAGCAGGATCTGGTCTGCTACCACTAGTTTATATAACAATATTAAGAAGACATTAAAGGACTTCATCATTCACCAGCGGAGGTCAGACATGCTGAGCAGAATGTCTAGTCATACACCCACAGAGGACTCTGGACATCTTGGGACTAAGGAGCACATTTGTTTGGCAAGCCAGGACTTGAGGCAAGCTAGTAAGAGTGTGCCTCACTTGCACAGATTGAACCTTGAAGTGACTCTACACAGGGGTGTCAGCGAGAGTTCAAAACTTCTCTGGACTGAAACAGACGAGGGTCTACTGATCAATAGTACCAAAGAGGTCATTTCAACAATCTTGACCTCATGCGAGGATCAGACATCAAATGCACCTTGCTTCTCCACAGTAGGAAAGAAAATATCTGATATGTCCCTTGAGGTCAACATGTTGGTAGGTGGTGTTCTGTCTCAGCTGAAGGACATCTCCTTGTCAAGGTCCCCAACACCATGTGAAGACATGTTTGAACGTCTCCAAGGTTCTACTGAGCGAACCTCTCCAGTAAGTCTAGATTGCAGCACGGCTGCCTCCAAAGGCATTGCATCTTCCCACAGTCTTTCAACAAAGAGCCTCCAAAAACTCTCTAGTCATGAGTTCCAAACCAAAGCTGAGAAAGGAGTGAGTGAGGTCATCTCTAGATCATTTAACATTGTGGAGGAAGGCACAACAGATAAGTGCCTCCAGTCTGTATCTACATCCACCACATCTACTGATATTATACAAACCACGGTGAAAGACCAGCAGGAGCTCCCCCAGACCACCCAATCATCTGACATGGTATCTGGAACCTCCCTGCTCACCACTGGACAGGTTTCTGAGAAAAGGATCCGGTCTGTTGCTCGTAACATCTACTACAGTCTGCAAAGCAAGATTACGGAGTTTCTCAGAAAAGATCTTCAAAGATCAGACACAACACTTGGTTCAATCCAAATCTTTACATATCAAAGCAGTCCTGCATCACAAAGAGCAAGTCTCGGCCATCTTGAGGTCAACCAGAGCAGTGTTACACCTGGTGGAAACGATGCCTGTGTGGACATTCCGCACAAATTACTATCTAAAACCACTGAGCTCTCGGGATCCATGCTGGAGGATATTGGCACGATCCGTTGTAGGAGTGCTGACAGCCAAAATACAAGAAATACCTCTTCTTCACACTCCTCCATCTCTCTAACACCTACTTCAAAATTAAGGCAGTCGAAATGGCACTTTGCCTTACCCGGGACTCCCATCCCCACTGAGTTTCCTGCTCAGATTGACTTTCCCATTGTTAGAAACACAATCATTGAGGACTTCTTTCACACAGAGGACTTACTTCCTGTAACCTTTGTGGACAAAGTCAGGCAAGCTGCTGGGGTGGTAGTGGACATTATGGTGGAAAGTGTTGAGAACACACAGGAAGATGGACAGGGTGCTTCTCATCTTGACGACCTCCGATCTGCTGTTAGGAAATTGAGAAAAATCATTTCCACTTGGACCATCCACATTTTCAGCCATGAATTGGTGGATAAAGTTATAGCCCTTCAGGACAGCCACAGCACTCCACAGGTCTTAACATTGGAAGCAGCCAAAAGTGCTTCAGACTCTATTCTTTCAAGGCTGAAATGGGGAAAGGAACAATGCGCCATATCCAAGGAGCTCTCCTCTCAGCTTCTCCAGATATTTGCTGAAGAGACAGTGAAGTGCTTCCTGAGACAGTGGTCAGATGAGTATGAAAACATAAACTTTGATGTTTCAGTCCAGAACGAACCAAAGACTTCTACTTGCATGGTCATTCTTCAAATGATCACCAAAGCCACTGCTAAATGTTATTTTGAGTCCACTACCAGCGTGGCCACCAGTGACATTGTAAAAGGCGTGTTTGATTTGGAAAGGGATACCATCAGCAGTACTGGAGAGCAGGTCCTCACCTTTAACACAAAGGTATAGTACACATACATCTTTCATGAATAACACTGCTGTTGACCTTTTGTGAGATATATGATTATTTGTGTCATGGCATTGCACTGCTTCTTTGCAATTGATATGCTGTACTTTAAGATATCGAAAAAAATTCAGTTTGTTTTAATGTGCCTTTTCCCACCAACCAGGGTTCCAAGAAAGTTAGTAAGAACCTCTGTCCTCAAGAGTCTCTGGAGTACCAGCCTCAGAACATTTCCCCTACTGTGTACTTTACAGGTAAGCCCTGCTGCTGTTTAGGCTGCTGCTCAGTCAAGACTGAGACATTATCCCTTTACCATTCCACTAATTCATTTGGAAAGACATTGTACTCCTCTGAGTTGTTACCTATGACATACTGTACTGTGGGCTGGGTGGTAGCCTAGTGGGTTAAGAGTTTGGGCCAGTAACCGACAGGTTGCTGGTTCAGAATCCCTGAGTCCACGAGGCAAAATCTGTCAATGTGCTCTTGAGCAAGGCACTTAATCCTAATTGCTCCTTGTAAGTCTCTCTAGATAAGAGTTTCTGATAAATGAGTAAAAATGTAAATTGATGGCATGCTGGATGGTCTTTCGTTGCAGAGACGATGACAACATCTCATGGCTCCTTTTCTCCAGAGGGAATTTATGATATCGCATCGTCCTTACCACTTGAAGAGAAGAGTCGCAAACCCTCCCTTTTCACTAGATTGTCTAGATCCATCACGAAAGGCTTTCTCAGCCCATTCAAATCTTCAAGGAAAACCAAATTATTTAAATAAATTCCTCATCATAACAACAAGAGCATTCATTTGTTCAGATGAAAATCTAATCGTATTGGTCACATACGCCGAAAACAACTGTGAGAGGCTTTATTACGAGCACATTCCCAACAATGCAGAGTTAAAAAAGTAAGAAAATATTTTCTAAATAGTAACACAATAACAATAACGAGGCTATATACAAGGAGTACCAGTACCGAGTCAATGTGCATGGGTGCGAGGCAGTCGAGGTAATACAGTATGTACATGTAGGTAAGGGTAAAAGTGACTAGGCAGTCAGGATAGATAATAAACACAGTAGCAGCAGCTGGTGTGAAAGTCGGTCAGTGTCACAGTGAATGTGTGGGTAGAGTGTAGTGAGTGTGCATCGAGCCAATTCAAGAGAGTCAGTGGAAAACAATTAGAAAAATACATCAATAACAAAGGGGGTCAATGCAAATAGTGCAGGTGGCCATTTAATTAACGTTCATCAGTCTTGGGGGTAGAAGCTGTTCAGCAGTCTTATGGCTTGGGGGTAGAAGCTGTTCAGCAGTCTAATGACTTGGGGGTAGAAGCTGTTCAGCAGTCTAATGACTTGGGGGTAGAAGCTGTTCAGCAGTCTAATGACTAATGACTTGGGGGTAGAAGCTGTTCAGCAGTCTAATGACTTGGGGGTAGAAGCTGTTCAGCAGTCTAATGACTTGGGGGTAGAAGCTGTTCAGCAGTCTAATGACTTGGGGGTAGAAGCTGTTCAGCAGTCTAATGACTTGGGGGTAGAAGCTGTTCAGCAGTCTAATGACAGTGTTCAGCAGTCTAATGACTTGGGGGTAGAAGCTGTTCAGCAGTCTAATGGCTTTGGGGTGGAAGCTGTTCAGCAGTCTAATGGCTTGGGGGTGGAAGCTGTTCAGCAGTCTTATGGCTTGGGGGTAGAAGCTGTTAAGGAGCCTTTTGTCCCAGACTTGGTGCTCTCGTATCGCTTGCCGTGTGGTAGCAGAGTGAACAGTCTATGACTTGGGTGGTTGGAGCCTTTTGCCAATCATTTACATATCACTTATTTTATTTTATGTCATATTGTAAACGTATGTATCTGTTTTGCTGAAAATATGATTTAGAAAACAATGAATGTCTACAAGTGCTTCATAAAACAGTTATTTAGTTTTTGTATTTTCAATCAAATATCAACATAAGTGAAATGAAAGACGGATTTCATTTTCAGTGAATAATTGTCTTGTCCACTCAACTTTATCCTATCCTAGGTATTCCTTAAAGAGGTGGGGTTTCAGGTGTCTCCGGAAGGTGGTGATTGACTCCGCTGTCCTGGCGTCGTGAGGGAGTTTGTTCCACCATTGGGGGCCAGAGCAGCGAACAGTTTTGACTGGGCTGAGCGGGAACTGTACTTCCTCAGTGGTAGGGAGGCGAGCAGGCCAGAGGTGGATGAACGCAGTGCCCTTGTTTGGGTGTAGGGCCTGATCAGAGCCTGGAGGTACTGAGGTGCCGTTCCCCTCACAGCTCCGTAGGCAAGCACCATGGTCTTGTAGCGGATGCGAGCTTCAACTGGAAGCCAGTGGAGAGAGCGGAGGAGCGGGGTGACGTGAGAGAACTTGGGAAGGTTGAACACCAGACGGGCTGCGGCGTTCTGGATGAGTTGTAGGGGTTTAATGGCACAGGCAGGGAGCCCAGCCAACAGCGAGTTGCAGTAATCCAGACGGGAGATGACGAGTGCCTGGATTAGGACCTGCGCCGCTTCCTGTGTGAGGCAGGGTCGTACTCTGCGGATGTTGTAGAGCATGAACCTACAGGAACGGGCCACCGCCTTGATGTTAGTTGAGAACGACAGGGTGTTGTCCAGGATCACGCCAAGGTTCTTAGCGCTCTGGGAGGAGGACACAATGGAGTTGTCAACCGTGATGGCGAGATCATGGAACGGGCAGTCCTTCCCCGGGAGGAAGAGCAGCTCCGTCTTGCCGAGGTTCAGCTTGAGGTGGTGATCCGTCATCCACACTGATATGTCTGCCAGACATGCAGAGATGCGATTCGCCACCTGGTCATCAGAAGGGGGAAAGGAGAAGATTAATTGTGTGTCGTCTGCATAGCAATGATAGGAGAGACCATGTGAGGTTATGACAGAGCCAAGTGACTTGGTGTATAGCGAGAATAGGAGAGGGCCTAGAACAGAGCCCTGGGGGACACCAGTGGTGAGAGCACGTGGTGTGGAGACGGATTCTCGCCACGCCACCTGGGTAGGAGCGACCTGTCAGGTAGGACGCAATCCAAGCGTGGGCCGCGCCGGAGATGCCCAACTCGGAGAGGGTGGAGAGGAGGATCTGATGGTTCACAGTATCGAAGGCAGCCGATAGGTCTAGAAGGATGAGAGCAGAGGAGAGAGAGTTAGCTTTAGCAGTGCGGAGCGCCTCCGTGATACAGAGAAGAGCAGTCTCAGTTGAATGACTAGTCTTGAAACCTGACTGATTTGGATCAAGAAGGTCATTCTGAGAGAGATAGCGGGAGAGCTGGCCAAGGACGGACGTTCAAGAGTTTTGGAGAGAAAAGAAAGAAGGGATTCAAGGAGGAGGGGTAGGTTCAGGAGGAAGAGGAGAAGGTTGCAAAGAGCTTCCTAGGGTTAGAAGGCAGATGCTTGGAATTTAGAGTGGTAGAAAGTGGCTTTAGCAGCAGAGAGATCTGAGAGAGGAAAATGTAGAGAGGAGAAGGTTGGAGTTCCTAGAAAGGATGTCAGGTCCGCAGGGAGAAGAGGAAAATGTAGAGAGGAGGGAGTTTTCCTCCATTTCCGCTCGGCTGCCCGGAGCCCTGTTCTGTGAGCTCGCAATGAGTCGTCGAGCCACGGAGCGGGAGGGGAGGACCGAGCCGGCCTGGAGGATAGGGGACATAGAGAGTCAAAGGATGCAGAAAGGGAGGAGAGGAGGGTTGAGGAGGCAGAATCAGGAGATAGGTTGGAGAAGGTTTGAGCAGAGGGAAGAGATGATAGGATGGAAGAGGAGAGAGTAGCGGGGGAGAGAGAGAGCGAAGGTTGGGACGGCGCGATACCATCCGAGTAGGGGCAGTGTGGGAAGTGTTGGATGAGAGCGAGAGGGAAAAGGATACAAGGTAGTGGTCGGAGACTTGGAGGGGAGTTGCAATGAGGTTAGTGGAAGAACAGCATCTAGTAAAGATGAGGTCGAGCGTATTTCCTGCCTTGTGAGTAGGGGGAAGGTGAGAGGGTGAGGTCAAAAGAGGAGAGGAGTGGAAAGAAGGAGGCAGAGAGGAATGAGTCAAAGGTAGACGTGGGGAGGTTAAAGTCGCCCAGAACTGTGAGAGGTGAGCCGTCCTCAGGAAAGGAGCTTATCAAGGCATCAAGCTCATTGATGAACTCTCCGAGGGAACCTGGAGGGCGATAAATGATAAGGATGTTAAGCTTGAAAGGGCTGGTAACTGTGACAGCATGGAATTCAAAGGAGGCGATAGACAGATGGGTAAGGGGAGAAAGAGAGAATGACCACTTGGGAGAGATGAGGATCCCGGTGCCACCACCCCGCTGACCAGAAGCTCTCGGGGTGTGCGAGAACACGTGGGCAGACGAAGAGAGAGCAGTAGGAGTAGCAGTGTTGTCTGTGGTGATCCATGTTTCCGTCAGTGCCAAGAAGTCGAGGGACTGGAGGGAGGCATAGGCTGAGATGAACTCTGCCTTGTTGGCCGCAGATCGGCAGTTCCAGAGGCTACCGGAGACCTGGAACTCCACGTGGGTCGTGCGCGCTGGGACCACCAGATTAGGGTGGCCGCGGCCACGCGGTGTGGAGCGTTTGTATGGTCTGTGCAGAGAGGAGAGAACAGGGATAGACAGACACATAGTTGACAGGCTACACAAGAGGCTACGCTAATGCAAAGGAGATTGGAATGACAAGTGGACTACACGTCTCGAGTGTTCAGAAAGTTAAGCTTACGTAGCAAGAATCTTATTGACTAAAATGATTAAAATGATACAGTACTGCTGAAGTAGGCTAGCTGGCAGAGGCTGCGTTGTTGACTATGTAGGCTAGCTGGCAGTGTCTGCGTTGTTGACACTACACTAATCAAGTCGTTCCGTTGAGTGTAATAGTTTGTAATAGTTTGTAATAGTTAATGACAGCGATTCAATGACATCATTAGATCACCTCCAAGAAGCATCTTCAACGTTCACCTGACAACCCATTGGATAAGACACAAACACTAACCAAGTGTTTCTTACCTGTCAAGAAGGTTGAGATCAGAATATAAGGTCCATAAACAAACTGAAAATGGCATACTGAAGATGGAGTCAAAAGGAACTCAGCCTTTCACCCTTTTCATAGCAATGGAATATGTGACACGGTTCGTTATAGTTCATGTTTTCTACAAAAAATGATAAAGGCAGATTCGATTATCCAGTTTTTAAAAAAGTTTTAAAAATTAATCGACAGAACTACCGTCCTTGGGTGTTCCTGAGCTCACAGTAAAAGGTTAAACTAGACATGTTATTGTGAGTTCTGGAGGCAGCAGATGCTGTTGGTGGTCGATCAAGGGCACTTCCTGTCTACGCACTGCTTCCCGCCCTCTTCGTACTCCTGTTTTGAGATCCACATTTGCTGGAAAGTTCCCTAAGACAACTAAGACAACTCCCTAGCTACATTTCGACTTAATGTTCAATATTACTAGTGGCACTCTGTCCTTACGAACAGTAAATCATTGGGTCTGACTCTTTTGATTTAATGCAATTTCATCATCGATAGTGAAACAACCACCACATAATCGTCAACTCCCCCCTACAAAACATGAATTTATTTGTGGTTTATCCTCTAGCTATTTGGTAATAGGTGTGATCCTGACTTGGAATTGGTATTAGGTGTGATCCTGACTTGGAATGGCCATTAAGTTACACATTGTTTTAGGTCCAGTTAGTTTGGAAGTTGTGGTAAATGGGGGAGTGTGAGCGCGTGTCATGAGATGCTGCAGGTGTTGATATGGGGATGGATAGGCTACCACTGCCTTTAATTACTACGCTCTGCCTGCACCTACCTCAACTGGTACTCTGCTGCCTCGCTGTGGTGAGAGCACTAACACACTGAACATGATGGACAAGGATGCTCCATATAGCCATCCATCACTGTCCAGGCACAGCCTGGGTGTATGTAATAGAAATATGACCAGATATGGTTTGATATCTCTTCTGAAACTGTGGTGGGGTTATTGAGTTCAGGGTTGTGTAATGGTTGCTTCCATGTCAGTCCTCAAAGATGAAATTGCATAGAATCGAATGAATCACATCCAATGATTTCCCGTTTTGGATATTGTTTTGAAAATGATTCTCCATAGCTGCCATACCTTTGATGTCATAAACTGTTACAGAATTCCCCTTCCTTATTATAAACTCTGATTAAAACTATGGAGTTCATTGACCTACAACACATGTGTGTGTATTTGCCCTTAAAATGATATTGCTAGATGGAAGAAAATAATAAGATAGGCCTAAACTGTAATAAGATGTACTTGAAAGATACTATAAATAGCAGGAGACATACCTGGGTTCTAGACTGGTATTTAGGGCAAGCATTTTAGGATTATACATATGGTTAGTGTCAACTTCTACTTACACGTTAAAGCTCAGCCATGTTGCTACATGTTTACTCATTGACTTCAAGTAGAGCATTGTTTGTGAATCTGAATAAAAGCCTAATAAAAGTGTATCGCCCCCAGCTTGGGCAGCACTGCTACACTGCTTTTTTGGGCTAAAGGTGTTTGTGACACGTGCATGTGTTCCAATGATGTCATAATTGTTTGTAGGTTCTATGTTGCCTATCAACTTGGCTGTCCTTCAGAAAGTAGATAATACTTGTATTTTCAAACGATTAATAAAAATACTCACAACAAAACAAACTAAATAGATTTAATCCATTAATATGATATTGCCAGATGGAAGAAAATAACAAGGTAGGCCTAAACTGTAATAAGATATATCTTATAGACTGCTTCAGTGCATTTGGAAAGTATTCAGACCCCTTGACTTTTTACACATTTCATTTTTTACGTTACAGCCTTATTCTAAAATGGATTACATACAACATTTTCCTCATCAATCTACACACAATATCCTATAATGACAAAGCAAAAACAGTTTAGACATTTTTGCAATTTAAAACGGAAAAAAAACAGAAATACCTTATTTACATAATTATTCAAACCCTTTGCTATGAGACTCGAAATTGAGCACCGGTGCATCCTGTTTCCCTTGATCATCCTTGAGGTATTTCTACAACATGATTGGAGTCCACCTGTGGTAAATTTTTATTCCAGGTTATAAGGCAACAAAATAGGGAAAATGCCAAGGGGGGTGAATACTTTCGCAAGCCACTGTAAATGGTTCAGTTCACATAAACAGTCATTATTTTCAGTTTGAGAGATCATCCCGGGCTTTGCCCCGTCTGCTGTAGCTGAGATGTCCCTGGAGGACATAGAACAACAAGACTATGATGTTTCTGACACTGAGACAGTCAGGTAAGGCCACTTACACTCTGTCCAGTTAGATATTTGTGTGGAGATTAAGAGAGAGAGACTAATAAGAAAGAACTTGTTATGGGGCAGGTCAGGCGTCATTCATGGAGTCATTTGTAGGGTCAAGTCCCCAGCCGATCTATTTGAACCCCTCATTATTTGTGGCCATGTATTAACTACTAAGTGAGTCTTTGACATGAAGACAGTGGTTAGATTCTGCCATTGGGACTGCTCTGATGTTGTTTCCATTCTCTCCTGGTTATGACCATAGAGCCTTGTCCCAGTCTCTAGACCTGCCTGTCTGTGTGGTGGATGACCACCTGACCTCTGAAGCTGTCAATGAGATGGTAAGTTGACCTTGTCATTTCATATTACAACATTAATCCAATAAAATGTTATAGTGATGCTATCATTGGCAATGTTGACGTACCACAACCATCTCTGTTGTGTTTCAGTTGTTTAAATTTGTCCAACGTTGCCAATGCTCCTCCATTCTTTAACAGTTAATAATTATTTCAGTATGATATTTGTTGTATATTAAGTTTGATTATTTGCAATATAATTACATTTCTACCAGGAGCAGAGCAATTCTACCAGGAGCAGAGCAACCTCAGTGATGGAAACCACAGAAGAGGGGAAGCTCAACACTGTGGAACATCTGACACTTATGGACTTCCTTCAAAACCTAACTGAGAAGTATGTTCTGTTGTCTTTGGTACTATCACACCTTCAAGGAAATAGGATCAAATTAGAAACTGATCAATCGGGAAAAAAATGTTCATTGCTAGAAAAGTTGTCACATTGCAATTTTGCCAAAACAACTGACACAAAGCAAGTATAACTTCACGATCAGGCAAATAATTAAATAAAAACTATTCTGCCACGCATCCTAATATGACAACATTTATAACAATATTGTTTTCAGGCAATGGAGGGGGGATTCGTGAGGGCATGTTTGACCCGGTAAGATCATGTTACTGACAATTTAATCAGATTACCATGAAAACTCTGCCTAATGTTTAACCTTGTTCATAAGCTTTTGAAAGACACACTATGCAACATTTTAAAACACTTCTTCTGTTTCTGGAATACAGCTGACAAAACAACAGCTTGCCGGCTTGTGTCTGAGGATTGTCCAGTTTTTATCGGACAAGCTGATGCAGATCATCATCCCAGGTCTTTACGAACTACTGGGCATCCAAGATGCTGCCTCCTCTCCATTGTCACAGAGATCTCTCACAGCGTCACTCACCAGTCTGTTAGACGATAAGACTAACACCAAGTCCCGTGTGAGATTTACTGAGGCTGGTGTACCTAAGAGGCCAGGCAGTCGAAAGTCTTACAATAGCTTTCGCATCCCGACTCCCTACCCTTCCTCCAACTGTATGGAGCAGGAAGAGGAAGAAGAGCAGGAATCACAACATAAGTTCAAGGAGATTTACCTGACTAAGGGCAGTGGAAGCTACCTGCCCAATGGGGCCATGAGGTATGTTCTTAAAGGGAAATTTAACAACTTCATATTCATCTCCAGCATCACCATATGTGAACATTACACATTTCCATGCTTTGTAGTAAAAAAAATATAGAGGGACGTAACTGTTTCCAATAGTGCTGAGAAATTAGTGCTTTTTGAGGTTGGTTTGGTTTCGATTCAAATATTTAAAAAATAATCACGGTTTTGGATTTCAATGCAATGGATTATGGGAATTAATTGCCATATTTTCTGTGCCAAACTATGTAGAATATTGACCTGTTGGAAACTACAACTCCCTACTACACATAGTTCGTGCTTGATCTGATTTATCTCTACAGAAACTGAGCATCGAGCTCACAGAAGAAGAAAAAAATTAACTATATGGAATTCAAATAATTGAGCCGACGTCGGTCAATTAGTTGTTTAAAAACCGAAAAATAACAAAAATGTTGGTTAAATGCTCAGCTCTAGATTCTAATGACATCATCAGTGTGCATCGTGTGATTTTAACCAATTATGAGTAGGCATTGCCTACTAATTGGTTGATGATGTCATAGAAAACACTTATCTTCCTCTTTCTTTTTTACTACAAAACATAGAAATGCCCGTTTTTCACATATGCTGATGTTGGGGTGGTGCTGGAGATGATGAATATGAAGTTGAAACATTTGAAATTTGGAACATTTCTTCAAACTGCCTTGTAGATTATGATTGTCCTTTAAGTTAAATTATAGCAATTTTTTATGTAGAGGATAGATTTGCAGGATAGATAGATATCTACAGGCCAGTTTCAATACAAATGACTTATACAAAAGACATTTTATTGGGCTTTAGAAATTAAGCAGTTAGGCTGACATCACACTAAGGTTTTTTCTCAGAGAAACAGCAGCATTTTCCTCATTGTTTTCAATGATGCAGATGTATTTGACACACTGAATGTGCATCACAGCCTAACATATTATTTGTTTGACTTTGATGATTTCTGTTGTTTTTTTCCCCAAGGACTCTAACCTCTCTGTCTGATGTGCAGAGGAAAACAACCAACTCTGAGACACTACAAGTCCTCTTAGGTGTCTCAGAGGACACCCTCGTCACCTGTGTGCAGGACAGCCTGCAAGGTTCTCTCTCCAAACTTGCATGCATGTCCAATTCTCCATCTGGAAGTGCAGGCTCTCAGATGATGACCCCTGCTGTAATGGCAGAAGTGATTAAAGATGTCAAGTCGGCCTTATCAGTGGTCAGTTAAGAGTGCCTCCGCTAGCCAAACCTCTCAGTGACACCGGTAAGGGAGACTCACAGACCAAGGTGACTGAGAGCATGGTGAGAGAGCTGGCTGCTAAACTTGAAAAAGTTGACCAAGAGAGCAAGAGTCTAACAGGGCAAGTCATGACCACCATCTCTGACACAATGGTGGCTTTTGTTGACGAGAACGAACAGAATTTGCTGAAAGATCTGAAGGACAAGATCACGTTTTTGGCATCGCATGTTGGCTTCATTGACGATCTTGATGCCCTGTTAGATTGTATTAGAAAAGCTCTCAAGCTGACCAGTCTGAGATTCTCTCAAGAGGAATTCAAGAGACACCACTCAAGCAGTGAGTGAGTTCCTAGTTAAAAGGTCCAACAGTAGCTTAACTAGTGCACAGCCTGCTTATTCTGTAGCATCCAGGTCTTGTTCCGTTCAAAACCAGAGAACCTTGTCAAAGGATATTTGTGCGGATTCTCCTGCCTTTGGCATCATTGACACATTTGTGGAAGACCTGCAGAGCTTGGCGCAACCTGCAGAAGTAGAGGAGAGAGATCCTGACCTCCAGGAAAATGCACAAAAGCGAAAGAGCAGGATCTGGTCTGCTACCACTAGTTTATATAAAAATATTAAGAAGACATTAAAGGGCTTCACCATTCACCGGCGGAGGTCAGACGTGCAGAGAAGAATGTCTAGCCATACACCCACAGAGGACTCTGGACATCTTGTGACTAAGGAGTACCTTGGTTTGGCAAGCCAGAACTTGACGCAAGCTAGTAAGAGTGTGCCTCACTTGCCCAGTTTGAACCAGGAAGTGACTCTACACACGGGTGTCAGCGAGAGTTCAAAACTTCTCTTGACTGAAACAGACGAGGGTCTAATGAACAATAGTACCAAACAGGTCATTTCAACAATCTTGACCTCATGCGAGGATCAGACATCAAATGCACCTTGCTTCTCCACAGTAGGAAAGAAAATATCTGATATGTCCCTTGAGGTCAACATATTGGTAGGTGGTGTTCTGTCTCAGCTGAAAGACATCTCCTTGTCAAGGTCCCCAACACCATGTGAAGACATGTTTGAACGTCTCCAAGGTTCTACTGAGCGAACCTCTCCAGTAAGTCTAGATTGCAGCACGGCTACCTCCAAAAAGGCATTGCATCTTCCCACAGTCTTTCAACAAAGAGCCTCCAAAAACTTTCTAGTCATGAGTTCCAAACCAAAGCTGAGAAAGGAGTGAGTGAGGTCCTCTCTAGGTCATTTAACATTGTGGAGGAAGGTACAACAGATAAGTACCTCCAGTCTGTATCTACATCCACCACATCTACTGATATTATACAAACCATAGTGAAAGATCTGCAGTCATCTGACATGGTATCTGGAACCTCCCTGCTCACCACTGGACAGGTTTCTGAGAAAAGAATCTGGTCTGTTGCTCGTAACATCTACTACAGTCTGCAAAGTAAGATTACGGAGTTTCTCAGAAAAGATCTTCAAACGTCAGACACAACACTTGGTTCAATCCAAATATTTACATATCAAAGCAGTCCTGCTTCACAAAGAGCAAGTCTCGGCCATCTTGAGGTCAACCAGAGCAGTGTTACACCTGGTGGACTTTCCCATTGTAAGAAACATGATCATTCAGGACTTGTTTCACACAGAGAACTTACTTCCCCCATCCTTTGTGGACAAAGTCAGGCAAGCTGCTGGGGTGGTAGTGGACGAAATGGTGGAAAGTGTTGAGAACACACAGGAAGATGGACAGGGTGCTTCTCATCCTGACGACCTCCGATCTGCTGTTAGGAAATTGAGAAAAATAATTTCCACTGGGACCATCCACATTTTCAGTCATGAATTTGTGGATAAAGTGATAGCCCTTCAGGACAGCCACAGCACTCCACAGGTCTTAACATTGGCAGCAGCCAGAAGTGCTTCAGACTCCATTCTTTCAAGGCTGAAATGGGGAAAGGAACAATGTGACATATCCAGGAAGCTCTCCTCTCAGCTTCTCCAGATATTTTCTGAAGAGACAGTGAAGGGCTTCCTAAAACAGTGGTTAGATGAGTATGAAAATATAAACATTGATGTTTCAGTCCAGAATGAACCAAGCACCTCTACTTGCATGGTCTTTCCTATCCAGCTCAATCAGAGCAAGCCAGAGGATAGTGACACAATGAATCAGCTCACGAAGGTCATGGTCAACAAAATGATGGATGCCTTATCAGTTGGCTCAAGTCATCAAATGATCACCAAAGCCAATGCCAAATGTTCTTTTGAGTCCGGTACCAGCATGGCCACCAGTGACATTGTAGAAGGGATGTTGGATTTGGTAAGGGATAGCACCAGCAGTACTGGAGAGCAGATCCCCATCTTCAAGTCCAAGAAAAGCAAGAAAACCATGTTCAGCAAGATATGCTTTAACATAAAGGTATAGTACAAGTACAGATTTTTCATGAATAACACTGCTTTTGAATGTATGAGATATTATTTGTTTATATAATTCAGTATTTTAGCATTGTATTGCCTTTTTCCAGTTGATATACTGTACTTTAAGATATATAACAGTTTGTTTTAATGTGCCTTTTCCCACCAAACAGGGTTCCAAGAAAGTTAGAAAGGACCACTGTCCTCAAAAGTCTATGGAGTACCAGCCTCAGAACACTTCCCCTACTGTGTACTTTACAGGTAAGCCCTGCTGCTGCTCATTCAAGACTAAGATATTATTACTTTAGCGTTCAACTAATTCATTTGGAAAGACATTGCACTCTGCTCTGAATGACATGACATACTGGATGGTCTTTCTTTGCAGAGTCGAGGACAAATTCTCATGGCTCCTTTGCTCCAGAGGGAAATGACATCGCATATTCCTTCCCACCTGAAGAGAAGAGTCGCAAACCCTCCCTTTTCACCAGAATATATAGAGCCATCACTAGAAGCTTCTCCAACCCAAGATAATTTTCCTCATTAAATGAGATTTCATTCATTTGTTGTCATATGTTGACTGTTTTGCTAGCACAGACTGTAATATGTTCTGCGATTCATCCACATGCATTGAGGAGTATACCACCTCAGTCACAGGCTACATCAATAAGTGGATTGACAACGTCGCCCACAGTGACCGTATGTACATATCCCCGACAGAAGCCATGGATTACAGGCAACATCCACACCGCGCTAAAGGCTAGAGCTGCTTCTTTCAAGGAGCGGGACACTAATCCAGACACTTATATGAAATCCTGCTATGCCCTCAGACTAACCATCAAATAGGCAAAGTGGTTGGTTAGGTCAGGGTGTGACTAGTGTGCTGTCATCCTGTTAGAAGGTAACAGATTATTTTATTACAATGGTTAAATTGGATTTTCATTGTGTTCAATGGTGTTATTTGCCCCCTAGTGGCGCTTTCTGGTACTTAGAAAGACGACGCAAACAGGAAGTTCAGAATTTGTTTTGCACGCATAGAAGCAGCTACAAACAACGCTACGGTGCAGGTCTTTCAATGTAGTTATTTCTTGTCACGCTTCAGCCTTGGAAAAATATTTGTTTGTAAGTTCCATTCAAGCATTTAGCTAATGATGATAATCTTGTTATTGATAGAGTTGCTTACATATCAATGTTGATTGCATTTACTCACAAATTGCAATGCCTTTAATGTATGTCGATAGCTGTATTACTTTGCTCATGCGTCATGCAAATGAATTGTAAAATATACAATACTGTAGTTTTGTTACTGTTTCTAGTGTAATATGCTTTGTTATTCTACATAGATGGTTATACATTATTAGAGTAATGAAAGGAGCCAATTACCATATGGTTAACAATTAGCTATATGGTTTGGCATCATGCCAGATGCATGGTACCTTAGCGCGTGCTTTGTATTTATGCAACTTCAAATGTTTAATGTACAGCTACAGTATGTCGGTGTGAATTGAACACTAAAGTATATTCTTTTCTGTATTTTGCAGTTTCACAACATAAACGTTTTCAATATATTAATTCAAGAAAAGTCACGCCTTGGGAGTTTTATTGAAGACTTAGTTGTTAGCTATCTGTCTAGTTTTGCATGGTGTTGATAGTGGGATATGTAGATAGGGCGAGTCGGTCAAGGATCGATTCGGACAAGGTGGTCAATTATATGACAAGCGACAGTTCAGTATTCAGAGTAAAGATATCTGGTACAACGTATACGGGCTCATTCATTTGGAAAACCATCAGAAAGAGCCCCGATAACAGATTGTAAGCATGTTAAGTACAGTACAAAAAGTGGGTTGAGTCTGAAAGTCTCTGGCTTTTGATTGGCCACAGTTGAGGTGTTGTCTTCTTGGATTGGTCCTGTTGAGCCGTCCGTCGTTCCTCCGGGTCTAATGTTCGGCTAGAAAGGAGATTAGGTGTGTGCGCTGTCCTCAGTCACACAATGTCCGGCTAGAAAGGAGATTAGGTGTGTGCGCTGGTTCCTGTCTAAAAGGGAGGATTTAGGTGTGTGTGTGTGCTGGTTTGTTCCTGTTACCCAAGGTCGGGAGTGTCAGTGCAGCTGGGGTTTGTCACGAGATACTGTTATCAGTGCTCAGTTGTAAGCCAGAGAGTTACAACAGCTTCATTATTAATAAGGCTAATATATTGCCAGGCATGCAT
>NW_027039969.1:61163-63372 GCF_034236695.1 Oncorhynchus nerka
GTTGCCCCTCTTGTACTGGGATAAAACAATAGGCAAGCCATTAACCTTATGGAGGAGTGCATGTGCATGAGGCCTAACTGTTGTTTTGAGTGTGAAATTTCAACCACAGGATGATGTCATCATTGTAAACTAAATTCAGCATAGCCAAACCTTGTATAAAATAGGTTGAATTTGTACCTTTGAAACCATGTCAGATTTTCAACATTATATACACTTTCAGAAAAAAACAATAGGCAGCACCTCAGCCCGGGATCGAACCCCATCCAGGGTTTTAACTACACCCAGCCCTGCTTAGCTTTAATATGTCACTGACTACTACCAATATGCTATTGTGAGAATTATTATTGAGAGATCTCTTTATAACTAAATATATTCAGTGTTAATATCGAAGTCATTCTAAGGGGTAGGTTTGACAAAGCAAATGAGTGAGTGAGTCTTTGACATAAAGACAGTGGTTAGATTCTGCCATTGGGACTGCTCTGATGTTTCCATTCTCTCCTGGTTATGACCATAGAGCCTTGTCCCAGTCTCTAGACCTGCCTGTCTGTGTGATGGATGACCACCTGACCTCTGAAGCTGTCAATGAGATGGTAAGTTGACCTTGTCATTTCATATTACAACATTAATCCAATAAAATGTTATAGTGATGCTATCATTGGCAATGTTGACGTACCACAACCATCTCTGTTGTGTTGCAGTTGTTTAATTGGCCCAACGTTGCCAATGCTCCTCCACTCTTTAACAGTTAATAATTATTTCAGTATGATATTTGTTGTATATTAAGTTTGATTATTTGCAATATAATTCCATTTCTACCAGGAGCAGAGCAATTCTACCAGGAGCAGAGCAACCTCAGTGATGGAAACCACAGAAGAGGGGAAGCTCAACAATGTAGAACATCTGACACTTATGGACTTCCTTCAAAACCTAACTGAGAAGTATGTTCTGTTTTCTTTGGTACTATCACACCTTCAAGGAAATAGGATCAAATTAGAAACCGATCAATCGGAAAAAAATGTTCAGTGCTAGAAAAGTTGTCTCATTGCAATTTTGCCAAAACAACTGACACAAAGCAAGTATAACTTCACGATCAGGCAAATAATTAAATAAAAACTATTCTGCCACGCATCCTAATATGACAACATTTATAACAATATTGTTTTCAGGCAATGGAGGGGGATTCAAGAGGGCATGTTTGACCCGGTAAGATCATGTTACTGACAATTATCCTTCCTGTTTGGCCCTGTCCGGGGGTGTCCTCGGATGGGGCCACAGTGTCTCCTGACCCCTCCTGTCTCAGCCTCCAGTATTTATGCTGCATTAGTTTATGTGTCGGGGGGCTAGGGTCAGTTTGTTATATCTGGAGTACTTCTCCTGTCCTATTCGGTGTCCTGTGTGAATCTAAGTGTGCGTTCTCTAATTCTCTCCTTCTCTCTTTCTTTCTCTCTCTCGGAGGACCTGAGCCCTAGGACCATGCCCCAGGACTACCTGACATGATGACTCCTTGCTGTCCCCAGTCCACCTGGCCATGCTGCTGCTCCAGTTTCAACTGGCCTGGGCCCTAGGACCATGTCCCAGGACTACCTGACATGATGACTCCTTGCTGTCCCCAGTCCACCTGGCCATGCTGCTGCTCCAGTTTCAACTGTTCTGCCTTACTATTATTCAACCATGCTGGTCATTTATGAACATTTGAACATCTTGGCCACGTTCTGTTATAATCTCCACCCGGCACAGCCAGAAGAGGACTGGCCACCCCACATATGCTCTCTCTAATTCTAATCTTTCTTTCTCTCTCTCGGAGGACCTGAGCCCTAGGACCGTGCCCCAGGACTACCTGACATGATGACTCCTTGCTGTCCCCAGTCCACCTGACTGTGCTGCTGCTCCAGTTTCAACTGTTCTGCCTTATTATTATTCGACCATGCTGGTCATTTATGAACATTTGAACATCTTGGTCATGTTCTGTTATAATCTCTACCCGGCACAGCCAGAAGAGGACTGGCCACCCCACATAGCCTGGTTCCTCTCTAGGTTTCTTCCTAGGTTTTGGCCTTTCTAGGGAGTTTTTCCTAGCCACCGTGCTTTTTACACCTGCATTGTTTGCTGTTTGGGGTTTTAGGCTGGGTTTCTGTGCAGCACTTTGAGATATCAGCTAATGTACGAAGGGCTATATAAATAAATTTGATTTGATTTGATTTTGATTTGA